>NW_022103958.1:24947884-24951084 GCF_000313985.2 Echinops telfairi
AGATCAAATTCGAGTCATGGTAGTGGGAGCAGGGAGGAAACATTTAGGAACTAGAGGAAAGTTGTATTTCTCATCATTGTTACATCGCACCCTGACCGGCTCATCTACTCCCTGAGACCCCTCTGCAAGGGGCTCTCCAGTGGCCTACTAATGGGCTTTGGATCTCCACTCGATAATGGAATTTTTCACAAACAAACATTTTTAATTCCCTTGTATGTCTCATAAGTTCAGTACAATGAAAGCCAATATTGAAACCATTAAGGCTGTCAAACATAGTAGCTGGTTGAGCTATCAGTTGAGCTCATTGGGATCAATTGTCAACTCCATGCTTAGATGTAAAGGAAAAGAACAACATTAAAGAAAATGTATAAAAAGGCAGAACTACCATTAACCTTTTTAATAAAAGCTGTGGTAAAATTATGGATTCCTTATTCTTCTGGAAACATATTTCTTCATTATAATATCCAAGCCTATTATTTCCTGTTTCTACATCTGATTTCCTGCACAGGCTCCAGAAACTCACATATTAAATTAATGGACTGATTCTCTAACAAAGCTCAGGCAGACACAAGTTTTATATTGATGGAAGTTTCAACTCTCTTGACATCTACTAGATGTCTTTTATAGCTCAAGGTAAAGTGGTTAAAAATTGTTTCACTTACCTTGCTGACACTATATTATGTGAAATGATAGAAGCTACAACAGAAAGAGTAGTATTTTCGACCAACTTCTTTCCAAAAAGGAAGAACTGAATGGTTACTGTGTCATACTGGAATCTGAAATAAGGAAAGGAAATATGAAGCAGAGACTGAAGCGTGCTGACGATTTTTAGAAAACAGATTTCAAAAGCTTGAAAGGAAAGGCATTATAGCACAGAGCATAAAATCTGACTATAGACTCAAGAAATGTGTGAATCCCAGATATATCACTTACTACTCATGACATTGAGCAAGATATTGAACCTCTCCAAACCTTAGACTTCTCATTTATACACTGAGGATAATAAGGAAGACCACTAAAGATGGTAAGAAAGAGACTGCTTGGAAAAAAACAATCAATCTGAACTTGTTTTCTTATTTGAAAAAAGGGGCTACTTATAGTGTATGCCACGTTATTAGTTCAGAAGGTTGACTAAGGAATTGCATGTAAAATACATAACACTGTGCTTCACAAAGAGTAATTATTTTAAATTACACACACACATATTAGAGAGGCTTCTAAAATTCTAAGAAAGAAAAGTAGAATTTATGAAAAAACTAGATTGCTCAGATAAAAAAATAGAAGATAGGATGAAAGATAACACAATCGTACTGCCTCAATGCAAGATCACTTTGTGCTATTAAACTGGCATTCCATGATGCTCACCTTCCTGACACAATCGCTGAAGATAAAGCAGGTGCATAAGCAAGTGTGGTGAAGAAAGCTGATGGAGCCCGGCTATCAAAAGATATAGCATCTAGGGTCTTAAAGACTTGAAGGTAAACCAGCGGCCATCTAGCTCAGATGCAACAAAGCCCACATGAAAGAAGCACACCAGCCTGTGTGATCACAGGTGCCAAAGGGATTAGTTATCAGGCATCAAAGAATAAAAAATCATATAATTGTGTGCTCACCTCCCCGATATGATCGCTGAAGACAAACAGGTGTTTAAGCAAATGTGGTGAAGAAAGCTGATGGTACCTGGCTATCAAAAGATATAGCAGCTGGGATCTTAAAGGCTTGAAGGTAAACAAGTGGCCATCTAGCTGAGAAGCAACACAGCCCACATGGAAGAAGCACACCAGCCTGTGTGATCACTAGCTGTCGAAGGGATCAGGGATCAGGGATCAACAGAACAAAAAATCTTATCATAGTGAATGAGGTAGGGAGTGTAGAGTGGAGCCCCAAAGCCCATCTGTAGGCAACTGGACACTCCCTTACAGAAGGGTGTCAGGGAGGAGACGAGCCAGTCAGGGTGCAGTGTAGCAATGATGAAACATACAACTTTCCTCTAGTTCCTGTATGCTCCTCCCTCTTGCCCCCCACTATCATCGCAATTCAACCTTACAAATCTGGCTAGACCAGAGGATGTGCACTGGCACAGCTAGGAACTGGAAACACAGGAAATCCAGGACAGATGATCCCTTCAGGACCAGTGCTGAGACTGGCAATACTGGGAAGGTGGAGGGAGGGTGAGGTGGAAAGGGGAAACCGATTACAAGGATCTACATATAACTCCCTCCCTGGGGGATGGACAACAGAAAAGTATGTGAAGGGAGACTTTGGACAGTGTAAGATTTGACAAAATAATAATTTATAAATTATCAAGGATTCATAAGGTAGAGTGGAGGGTGGAGGGAGCGGGTAGAAATGAGGAGCTGATGCCTAGGGCTTAAGTGGAGAGCAAATGTTTTGAGAATGATGAGGGCAACAAATGTACAAATGTGCTTTACACAATGGATGTAGTTAAGGATTGTGATAAGAGTTGTATGAGCCCCCAATAAAATTATTTTAAAAAGAAAAAGATGACATAATTGAGGCTATTAGAAGTCTATAATATCAGTTTTTAAAGGCTGATGCTCAGAAAGAAAGAAATTTACATTTTAAAAGTCAAAATAACTCTTTTTTTTAACTACAATGTCAAGGAAGACCAGAGCCACCTGTTCTTTGTGGATTGTGCAGAGTTACCAAATGGAAAAAAGAAAGAAAATAGACCTTTATAACTTTTATTTGAAATCTACAGTTTCTAGCAAGAATTCCATGGAAAGGAAATAGGAAGACAGGCAAAAAGAGTATGAACTAAAAGATAGGCTTAAAAACTAGAGAAAGGGAAATTTTACTTCTTTATGTAAATTCAAATTTTGGTATCCACAGACTGCTTGTTATTGCAAGATTGTTTTTCTTGTCAGTTTCATGAAAGCAGTTGTTTGGCCTAAAAAGATTTGTTATAACAATGAAAATGTGAAATCCTTCTCTCTCTCACACACACACACATCGTTATGGAGATAGGGACATCCTCATTAAATAAATTGGCCATCTTGATCTTCATAGATTGTATTGGGCTCCATACAACATTTACTTTGCTGTAGAATACTTCATTATTTAAGCCAAATAAGGTGTTGCTAAAGCCAGCCAACTATTAGTAGATACCATCCATTAAAATCATTTGTTTTATCATTTTAAAGACTGACCAGGAGGTCAATGAAACTAATTTTTCTTTT
>NW_022103958.1:24952083-25000816 GCF_000313985.2 Echinops telfairi
GTTCGACACCCCGTGATCAGACAGGTTGATATGTTGTTCCATGTGGGCTTTGAAACTAATTTTTAATCATCCAATACATACTTGAACACATTATGCTTCATGTCAACTGAGAATTCAAAGATTATTCCTTGATTTTACATAAGGTTTCCTGAAAGGAAAATGCAAAGTATTGCTAGTAGGGTCCAATTTATACACAGATTTATCCCCCCCTCCCCCAAGGTGCTTTGCTATGTCTCTGTGATCAGTGGATATCTACCGACAAGGTTTTTCAGTACTATACTTGCCCTAGAAGCCTTAGCGCTCCTTCAACAATGAGGTCCAATCAAAACAGTGGCTTCCATGGGGATCTACCAGCTGGTGAAATTCTAGGCAGAGAGGTCAGCACAAAAGGTTATGGTGATTTGGGAGTTGGGGAGGGGAGGGGAAAACTGTGGTAGCACTTATTTCTCATCAATTTTATTGACATCTAATTCCTGTGCCATCCATTTCAATGGTTTAAGCATATTAAAAAGAGTTGTGTAATCACTATTACAATCAACTTTAGAGACTTCTGGAAAGAGAACACTCATGTGGTTTACTAGGAAGAAGTTTTAAGAAAATTGAAAACAGCATTGATGCTAGAAAGGCCAGGAAAGTTGCACAGAACAAGTTTTTTCTCCCAATCACAACAATGTACCTCTTCATTATTGAGAGTCACAGGAACGGTCCTATAATAATTTTATTGGGAAACCGACCTTGCACCTTCACACTTCTTTTTATTCCCCAATTCAAAGAAACACAAATTGACTCCTTCTGCAGTTGTAAAGTCCAAGAGTGCAAAATTCTTTGTGAGAGAGTTAGAGAGTTGGAAACATTGCCTCCAGAAGTGTATAAATGTAGATGAAAGATACGTCAAGAAGTCAGTTTCATATTTTGATATTTTTGTAATAGTGGTGTGTTAGTCTGGGTTGAGTAAACAAACAAATCCAGGGAGACTCATGTGTATAAGAAAGAGCTTTCTATCAAAGAATAAGTGTATATTAAGAAAACATCCCAGCCTAGTCCAGATCAAGTCCATAATTCTAATATTAGCCCATATGTCCGATACCCATCTATAAATTCCTCTTCAGACTCATACGACATGTGCAATGACACTGAATGCAGGAAGATTACAGGGCAGTGGGTGTAAAGTCTTGTGGATCCAGTTGCCTTGTAAGCATCTCAGTTCTGGCATGAGTCTCCACATGGCTCCTTCCAGCTCCAGGGCTCTGGCTCCATCAGCCTAGCTCCAAATGGCTTTTCAACAGAAAGGTCTCGTAGGGAGATGAAGCAGAGAGTATGTGTGTCCCACCTCCAGAGAGGAAGACAGGAGTTCCCAGAATCCTCAGGAGAAGGCCATGCCCCCACACACAGAGGCTTCATTGGCTATCACCTGATTGACAGACGAGACTTCATCCCTTCCTCAAGTTGACAGTAGATTATGTAACAACCACAAGAGGTATCTATGATTTTTGTACCAAGATTGTTTACCCTCATGTAGAGGGAGGAACCCAATCATGCAAGCTGTATTAGTCTAGGTACTTTGGAGAAACAAATCCACAGTGACTCATGTATAAGAGAGAGTTTTATGTAAAGAAAAGGTGCATCATGAAAACATCCCATCCCAATGCTGCCGAAGCCCACACGTCCAACATTAAACCATTAACCCAACACCAGTCCACAAAGTCCTCCAGCTCACAAAACAGAGGCAATGATGCCGACTGCAGGAGGAAAGCTGAGTCAGTGAATGAACAAGCATCTCAGCACTAGCAGGGGTCTCCACACGGCTGCTCCAGCACCCAGGGCTGCATCAGGGTAGGTCCATGTAGCTTCTCCTTGGAGATGTCTTGTAGGAAGTCATTCTTGCAAGCTGAAGCAGGGAGCTGCTAAGGCAGCTGCACCTGGTGCAACCATCACAAAACAAGAGACCCGAGAACTAGAAAGGCGAGGCTTCACCACCCATTTATCCCTCTGCCTTTCAATTAGCCCCACGTGTGATTATCGGCCAGGCTGGCACAATTAACTAACTCACAAGCACATTGAGTTTTAAAAAGCTAACATAAATAGCAGTGAATTACTGCAAACACAAAAACAGATGAAATAGGCTGAGTTGAAAGAGCAAAGGAGGCCAAGAGTTTTAGGAGAGCTGCTATTTAAAATATATGACAATTTATGTGACAGCAGCCATCAGAATGGCTACTGACTAATCAGAATCCAATTAGCGTACCTGTGGGGGCCATTTGAAAGCTTGTTATAGGTGAGGCCTCATAAGAGCTGAACCTTAAAGAGATTAGTAGATGTTTGATGGATGAGTGGAATTACAGGGAAATATCTATCATCTATATATATCCATATATAATCTGAGAGAAGAAAATAAACATAGGTACAGAAGTAAATGGATTGTGTAACCAAGATAACTAGTCTATACAATTTGTGGGAAAAGATAGAAAAAGCTAGCAAGGAGGATCTATAGCTTTAAATACCATAATAGCTTGAATTTACTTCTATAGTAACTACAATAATGGCTATTATTTGGGTACAAATATTGTGCTAGATTCTTTACATGCATTTTGTTCAGCCAATAAATATTTAAATAAGATATGATCACCAGTTTGCAAAGTAGAATTCCAAGGCTAAAAATGTCTACTAACATGTCCAAGTTCAAACAGGTAGCTAAGTATTAGCATTTTTATTCAAATTCATAGCTCTCTAAACCTGAATACCATTGCCCAAACTATATAGTCATACTCTCTTGATTATGAATAAAATGGAGAATCAACTAATCTTTTTTGAGAGGGATATGTGATCAAAATTGTTTCTAAAAGATAGAAAGAATATAGTAGCAATTGATTGACAGGAGGAGTAAGAAATTGAAAATAGAAAGATTAGTAAGCTATTAGTTCAAGTTAGAGACCAGAGGACTTAAATGAGGGCAATAGTTATGAAGAAAGGGAGAATTAAGCAGCTTTTTAATGTTAAAAAAATGGATTTAATATATTCATTTTCTTTGCAGCAGAACAAATTAACCCAAACTCCATATGCTAAAGCAATATTGGTTATTTTGCTTTCTCTGGGTCATGAGTCTGGACACAGCTTAGCTAGGGTTTGGCTCAGAGTGCCACAGAGTTGCAGCCAAGTTGTCCCATGTTCCTATTTGGAGGCTTGTCTGGGGAAGAATCTTCTTTTGACCTTTTTGAGATCGCTGACAGAAGTCGTTCATTTGTGGTTGTATAACTGAGGTCCTCATTTCCTGCCTAGCTGTCTGCTGGCAGCCTCTCTCTCCTCCTAAAGGCCACACTCTCTTTATTACTTGGCCACACTCTTCTCACATTGTGACAATTTACCTTTTGGAGTGCCTTCAGTATGGATTACACTCCAACAGAAAGAAAACGAAATAACCTCAAAATTGGCCCAATAAGCAACATCGCTATAGTTGCCAAGGATTTCATTTTACTTAGATCCATAACCAGCATTCATAAAAGCAACCACCAAGAAATCAAGTTCTGCATTACTTTGAGCAAATCAGCAATGTATCTGATTAGGCAAAGAAGTTAATAGGCAAAATGTCACTCTGCGGACAAAGGAGAGCCTGATCTGAGCCTTGGTATTCTCAGATGCCTCATGCATATGAAAGCTGAACAATATGACTATTGAAAGATAGAGTGCCTGGGGTCTTAAAGGCTTGAAGTTGAACAAGCAACCATCTAGCAGAGAAGTAACAAGCCCACATGGAAGAAGCACACCAGCCTGAGTGATCATGAGGTGTCATCAGGACTGGGTAACAGGCATCAGAAGACCCATAATAAACAAACCAAAATACATATTGTTGAGAAGGAGGGGGGTCGGAGGAGAAACCAAAAGCCCATCTGTAGACAATGGGACATCCCCCCACAGAGAGGTCACAGGGAAGGGATGAGTCAATCAGGGTACAGTAAAGCACTGATGAAGCACACAATATTCATCTGGTTCCTTGAGGCTTCCTTACCCCCAACTACCATGAACTCAGTGCTTCCTCTCACTTCGGACTAGAACGGAACATGTACACAAGTACAGATAAGAATTACGAAACATGGAATCCAGGAACAGGAATGGCAATAGTGGTACCAGAAGGGTAGGGAGAAGGTGGGGAAAGGAGGGGAGGGAGGGGGAAACAATCGCAATAATCAACACATAACCACACACACATCCTCCAGGGGGATGAACAACAGAAACCATGGAGGGAGACAGAGGTCAGAGTAAGCTGAAAATAATAATAATTTATCAAGGGATCATGAGGGTGGGGTGGGGGAGGGAAAAAAGAGGAGCTGATACCAAGGGCTCAAGTAGAAAGAAAATGTTTTGGAAATGATGATGGCAACATATGCATAAATGTGTTTGATGCAATTGATTGTTAAGAGTTGTAAGAGCCCTCAATAAAATGATCTCTTAATAAAAAAGTTTTAAAAACTGGACAATAAACAAGGAAGAGTAAAGGAGAATTGAAGCCTTTGAATTATATTGGATTATGGTGTTGATTAATACTAACTACTTTGTGCACATTTTCAAGAGGAAACAGTCCCTGAGAAGGATGCCATGCTTCACAAAGTACAGGGTCAATGCAAACATGAAAGACACCTTCCCAGCATGATCACTGAAGACCAAATGGGCGCGTAAGCCAATGTGGTGAAGAAAGCTGCTGGTTCCTGGCTGTTAAAAGATAGAGCGTCTAGGGTCTTAAAGGCTAGAAGTTAAACAAGCAGCCATCTAGTACAGAAGCAACAAGGCCCACATAGAAGAAGAACACCAGCTTGTGTGATCATGAGGTGTCAAAGGGAATAGATATTAGAATTTCAAAATCAAGCAGTCAAATTGACGTGAAAGAGCATAGACAAAGTGGAGACCTAAAACCCACCTGTAAGATAATTGGACAGTCCCTCACAGAAGGGCCACATGGAAGGGATAATATACCCAGGGTGAAGTATAGCACTGATGAAACATATAACTATCCTCTAGTTTAACGTTTCCTCCCCCTGTTATTATGGTCTTAGATTTACCTCATTAATTTTGTTAGACCTGTGTATGTTCATTTGTATAATTAAGATCATTCAATGAATGAAACCCAAAATAGATAAACCCTTCAGAAATAGTAATGGGAATAATGATTCCCTGAGGGTACGGGAAGAGTGGGGGGGGGGCGTGGTGGTGGAAGGAGGAGGAGTTGATAGCTATGATGACTGTATAACCCCACTTGAAGTTATTATCCTTACATAATAAGGGTTCCTGGGGGTTAGGGGGAAGGAGGAAGGGGACAAAGGGGAACTGATATCAAAGAGTTCAAGAAGAAAGAAAATGTTTTGAAACTGATGGTGGCAGCAATTGTATAATTATGCTTGATCTCATTGATTTATGGATTCTTAAATTATCTGTAAGAGCTCCCAATAAGCTTATTTTTTTTAAGTGAAAGACATTTAATGAGATGAATGACACAGTGGCTGCAATAATGGGTTCAAACACAGCAATATCTGTGAGGATGGTGCAAGATTAAGAAGTGTTTCATTGGCCTGGTAGGGCTTGATCAAGGGCAATGTAACTAAGAGGGATTACTGAAACCCAAATGAAGGCTGAGCATGATAATGGGACAAGAGGAAAGTAAAAGGAAATAGAAGAAAGAACTAGGAGGCAAAGGGTATTTATAGAGGTCTAAATACAGGCATGTATGTATGTAAATATATTTATATACTTATAGGTTTAGTATTAAGGTACCAGATGGGCATTGGGCCTCCACTCAAGTACAAATGGGTGCATAAGCAAATGTGGCGAAGAAAGCTGATGGTGCTGATGCTGATACAGCATCTGGGGTCTTAAAAGCTTGAATATAAACAAGCGGTCATCTAGCTGAGAAGCAACACAGCCCACATGGAAGAAGCACACCAGCCTGTGTGATCATGAGGTGTCGAAGGGATCAGGTGTCAGGCATCAAAAAACAAAAAATCATATCATTGTGAATGAGGGGGAGTGTGAAATGGGGACCCAAAGCTGATCTGTAGGTAACTGGATATCCCCTTACAGAAGGGTTGTGGGGAGGAGATGAGCCAGTCAGGGTTCAGTGTAGCAACGAAGAAACATACAGCTTTCCTCTGGTTCTGAAATGCTTCCTCCCCCCAACGACCAAGATCCCAACTCTACCTTAAAAATCGGCTAGACTAGAGGATGTACACTGGTACTGATAGGAACTGGAAACACAGGGAATCCAGGACAGAAGCTTCCTTCAGGACCAGTAGTGAGAGTGGCGATATCAAGAAGGTGGAGGGAAGATGGGGTAAAAAGGGAGAATGGATCACAGGATCTACATGTAACCCCCTCCCTGGGGGACGGACAACAGAAAAGTGGGTGAAAGGAGACATCGGACGGTATGAGACATGACAAAATAATAATAATTTATAAATTATCAAGGGTTCATGGGGGTGGGGAGGGAAAAAATGAAGAGCTCAAGTAGAAAGCAAATATTTTGAGAATGATGATGGCAACAAATGTACCAATGTGCTTGACACAATGGATGTGTATACGGATTATGATAAGAGTTGTGTGAGCCCCGGCCTCCCCCACCCCCCAGCACCACCCCCCCCCCACGTAAAATGATTTTTTAAAAAGAAAATAGCAGAGCTGTAGTTACATCTTCAAACTCCCTTTGCCTTCAGTATATAATATCATTGGTGTGATCGTCATCATATTCACAAATCGCATCTGTACTCATGGGGGCAGAATTCTCGGGAACCACCTTAGAATTCTGCCTTCCATATGTAACAACTGATTTGACCCGGAGAGGAGGCAGAGAGCTCTCAAAGTTTTCACCTGAGTGATTAAGAGAATGGTGGTGTCATGAACTGAGATGGGACACATAGATGGGAGAATTTAATGAGAAAAGTCATGTCTTCTTTTATATTGCTCAACTATAAGTATCAGTTGCCCATCAATTTATGTTAAGCCAATTGCATCAGTTCATTTCAATAATATCTAATGTTTAATTAAATGGTGTGGAGAAGAGGGGTTACTTACATGAGAATGAGTTTCTATCATAAGGTACACTCTCTTTTTTGTGGGGGTTTTTCCAGTATCAACTATTTATTGAGTGAAGATAAAGTAGGTGGTTAAGTTATGATATAGTTGGCTTAGAGGGTTGAGGTTTCTATGGTGGTAAAGATATTGGATATATTTTCCAGGATTATGTAGGTGAGTCTTTATTGCTTAATTATGGGAGTTGAATAATAGTTATGGCAAGGAGGTCTCTATTAATATTTTAATTGTTACTGAAATTACTTGGGGTCATTAGGCTACAAATAAGGCCTCTTATAAGCGAGAATAAAAAGGAAAGGAAATCAAATCTAGATTAGATTAAAAATGAAAGAAATTACATTGAGTAGTTGTGGCCAGAATGCATGGAAAATCAAGAATCTCACGGTCATATTTTAATCAGGGAACACTTGACAATCTTAAAATAATAAAATAGAGAATATCCTTAAACATAAATTTAAAAAATGAGTAAGGGGCAATAGTTCAATGACTAATTTCTCTACCACTTACCTATTTAAACTTGCTGCAGGTAAAATGTTTTTATTGGATCAGTACCAATTTAAGAACTGTACTTTCCGTTTTCCCAAAGGAGCCATGGTGGCCTAAGACGTTATGCATTAGGCTGCTAACTGCATGTTCATTAGTTTGACTCCACCAGCCACTCTGAGGGAGCATGTTGAGGCTTTGGGCTCCCATTAAGATACACAGCCTCAGAAATGGAAGTTCTAGTCTGTCCTGTTAGGGTGACTGTGAGTCAGAATTCATAAAATGGCAAAAGACAAAACAAAACCGGACTTACTGCCAGGGCGTCAATTCTGACTCTAATGACCCTGTGGGTTTCTGAGACTGTAAAGTACACTCGCTTAATGTCATACATGATCATAAACCTGAGGAAAAAATAACACATTGTTTTAGATTCATGTCTTCTCCTTTTTTGAACAACCAGCTACAGAGATTCTATTTTTTTTCAATTCAGCAATTTTTATAAATGCTCCTCTCAGGCATTATTATTTCAGAGACATGGCCAAATATCTCTTTTCCCCCATGAGTATTTATATTAAAATAGATCCAGTAATAGCATATTAAGTTGTTAATAAAGTAGATAAATTTAGGAACCCTAAATAACCAAGGAAATATTAGGGCTAGTAATATAAATTAGAATAAATCATACAAATTCTCGCTTTAAAGTATTTTATTAACCCATGACTTTGAGGTTCATGTAGATCACATGTTCCTTGGTACCCAGTAAAATGAGATCATGTCTTAGTGCAGTTTAAAATAAAACATTTATTGGATACACTTTTAATGCTGGAACTTTCACATGTGGTCTCATTATAGCAATTCTGAAAATCATATTAGTTGTATTTTGAAAAAAGATAAGTGGAGGATGATGAATTAAGCCTTTTACGCAAGCTGTTATCGTTGTAGCTGCTATTGATCTAGTCACCCCCAACTCTCAACAGAACAGCCTCACCTTGTTGTTATGTTTGAGCACATTGTTGTAACCACTGTGTCAATCCATCTCATTGTCTTCTTTTTTGTTTGTTTTTTGATAAACCTCTACTTTACCAAGGACTGGTCTCTCCTGATAGCATGTCCAAAGTGCATAAGACAAAGTTTCATCATTCTCAATTCTTTTAAAAAAATCATTTTATTGGGGCTCATACAACCCTTATCACAATCCATACATACATCAATTGTGTCCAGCACATTTGTACATTCGTTTCCATCATCATTCTCAAAACATTTGCTTTCTGCTTGAGCCCTTGGTGTCAGCTCCTCTTTTTTCCTCTCCCTCCCCCACCCCTCCCTCCCATTCTCGATTCTAAGGCAGGATTAGGAACATCTAGGTTTCAGGTCCAAATATGTCTTATTTTTCTGGTCTGGTTTTTACCCAGTACTAGTCTTTCTTCCTCTGAGAAACCTTCCCGACCACTTTTCGGGTCTTCCAAAGCCTCTTTGTTTACATATTCCCACTACACACGTTCCCAATGCAATATAAACAAAGTGTTGGGCTTCTAGCACTGCACAGCTTGAGAGCTGATAACTTTAGATTTACATTCCAGCTGTAGATTTGCTAACTTTATGAACTTGCAAGATTGGCTAAGCCTCAAACTTTTCACCAGTAAAAGAGAAGTAATAGTAGGAGCTGGCTCAAAAGGTTATTGAGAGAATGACCGATTGAGCATATGACCCTGTTATTATTGTCATTGTCATCATTATAAGATGGTATTCTATTAAACACATTGGGTTGCAAATGCCTGGTTACTCTTCTACATTCTTCATTGGGTATTTTTAAATATCCCCTAGAAAGAGACACTGTGTTTTATTAACTATGATTTTTACAGGTCCTAGTAGCATGTCTACCTCCCACTTACAGGCACTCAAAAACTTCTGCAAAGTGGATGGATGGATGAATACACAAAACTCCCCACCACATAGACTTTTTTTGCTTTTCCCTGCCTTAAGTTTTAACAAAGGCATGAGAATACATGAAAATGAAAGTGATTGCCTTCCTTGAATTATATTTTTGGACCAGAAGCCTTAGATGGTGCAATTTTTTATGATCCGTTAATGCCAAGTGTGATCTAGAGATGCTAAGGGTTAAATGATACCTTAAAAAAGGCCAAAGCCCGGGCAGCTGCTCAACAAATGAGCGGTCTTCTTTCTCAGGGAAAATGACCACCTGCCCCCAGCCCCGACAGCCCTAGAGTAATGTGCTAAATGCGATCGACTTCCACATGGCTTCAGTCCCCACCGGACAGCATCCATCTCCAGACAAGCTCTAACTCCAGGTCTGCTATGAAAAATGCCCAAGGCTCCCACTTTATATTTGATTCATCTCCACTGTGGCTGTTTCCACTTTGTCACCTTCAGCTTCTGGCAGGCTAATGCCTGCTTTTATTCTTCGGGTGGAGAGAGCACATTTGGATTTGACTGTTTATTACGTGCACCCGGTTGAATGCTTGCATGCAAGTGAGAACAGACTCCAAGCACGTGCATGTAATTACAGTAGGGTTAGGCCATTGTTCATTGCAGGCCATGGTCATAGAAGAGAATTCTTCATATATTGCACATTTCTTGTAATAAAGGCCAACTCACAGGTAGGAGTGCAAGTGAAGCTGAACTAACCACAGGAAAAAAGAGATGAATAGAAAGACAGTGAACCCTATTCATTTGTGATGCAAAAACCCATTATTAAGAGCAAATCTCCTTAGACAGCCTTGTGGATGCTACATAATTCACCGAGCCCGACTGTACTTAAGAAGTGATGGTTAAATATTGAAAATCTGATTGGAAGATGGAAGTGGCTTCCTGCTCTTTCCTGTAATTGCCTTGTCTGATTTTTCTCCTGAACAATGTATCGCTGGGCTCTCTGACTATGATCAAGTACATTCTCCTGAGAGTTCTGCCCTGAAGGCTCGGGCTCAGGCTCCCCAGGAGTTATCTGACGAAGAACTTCATATATCTGCTCTGCACCTGTCAGCCCCTCTTCCCAGTTAAGCCCCAGGGTGTTGTGTGGGACTATGGGCCTCTTTCCAGCCTGGCTTCCTCCATCCTACCACCTCTTGCACATACGGCAGCCTGAGTTGAATGGATAGAGCCAGGCCAGGTTTCTTATTACAATCACATTCCATTTCTTCAAACAAGCCCTGCTCAGAACAAAAGCAAGGCCCTTCTGGGCACAGTCTTTGTTGTGGATGGTTAATCATAACATTTTGGTGGGACCCGGAATATTGTGATGATTGCTTTCAAGTCATTTGTGATATACATGCTTAGCAGATGATGTCACTGCATATCACTGCTGTGTGTTTTGCTCCATGGCTTCATGAGGCATAGCTTTCTATGACAGTGTGCTCCACAAATGCAAACAGATGTATTTCCCATGGCCTCCACGCAGACCCAGAAGAGTTTGCTGTGTGTCTCTGACAGTGAACACTTCTGAGAGAGTTGAAATATCTCCTTAAGTTATTCAATTCTAAAAAAAAAAAGTGTTTCTCAATTCTTTTCATTTTTATATTTTTGACTATTTTAAATACTTAGGAATGTGATAACGCTGATGAAAATAGAGCAAGAAAAATAATTAAAAGCAAGTAGGTTACACCTTGTAGAAAGTAACATTTTAAATGTGTTGGTTTCCCTTTAAGTTTTGCTCCCAATTAGCTGACTAAATTAATAGGAGAGAGTGTCTGAAAGCATAATGCTGTTATTAAAAGAACACCAAAGAGGGCAAACACCCATGTAGGATAAGATCATGTATGAAACTTGTACTTAGGTGCCAGCAAGCTGGTTCTGACTCAGAGCGACCCTGATGGACAAGAGAGCAAACCACCACCGGCTCCTGCGCCCCCTCCGACGTGTTCTATTCTGACCGAGCGACGCAGCCACTGTGTCCACCCACAGTCCCGCTACATGTAGGAAGACAGATGGGAAAATCTAACAAGCAGGATTCATAAGACACCGTGAGATCACTATGCAAGAAGCAAGTAGGATTTATCCTGAGAATGCATGCATAAAGTCTATTGAAATCTTCCCACGCCAAAGGGCACAATTGTCTCCACAAACCATTTCCTGGTCGTGTGGTTTTTTGTTTTGTTTTGATTCTACCCCTCATACACTGTAAGTTGGCAAAGTGAATTTTGAGTGGTCGAGAGTGCCCCTTATTTGTGTCTGCTAAACCAGGCATTCTTCCAATTCATTCTTACTGGTGTGGTATAGTGTTGCAGGGCACTGATTTTGTAATCAGACAGGCTTGGAGCTAGAACTTATTCTTTTTTCTAATGTTACAACTGATTTTTAAAATTTTAACGTCTTATTTTGAACTAATTTTAGATTCACAAGAAATTGCTGAAATAGCACAGATAATTTCCGTGTGCCCCTCATTCCATTTCTCCTAAAGATAATATCTGACATGATACTATCACTGCCCAGAAGCCCAATTCCAACTCGTAGGGATCCTATGGGACAGGTTTCTGAGATGGTAATTCTTTAAGGGAGTAAAAGCCTCCTCTTTCTCTGAGAGTGGCTGGTGGTTTCGAACTGCCACCCAACGGGTAAGCACTACACCACCAGCACTCCTCTTACAACTGTATTAAAATAACAAAATCTAGAGGCTGGTGTTAGTACAATACTTTCCTCAGGATGTCGTTGTTAAGTGCCAGCAAGTCAGTTCTAGCTTAAAGCAACCCTGTGTACAACAGAATGCAAACTGCCCAATGCTGTACCCATTGTTACAGCCACCGTGTCCATTGTACTTTATCACTGACCTTCTACTTTACCGAGCGTGATGTCCTTCTCCGGGGACCTGTCCACGTGTGAGATGAAGTCTCACCATCCTCACTTCTAAGGAGTATTCTGGATAAACTTCTTCCAAGACAGGTTGGTTCTCCTGACAGTCCATTGTGTGGTCAATATTCTCCATCAATCATAATTCAAATACATCAACAACTGTAATCTTCTTTGTTCGTTGTCAGGATTTCACAAATACCATGACGTGGGCCCTGCACCCATGTCTTCATGGTGATATCTTTGGGTTTTTTTGTTTTAAATCATTTTATTGGGGCTCGGACAATTCTTATCACCATCCATCCATCCATCGTGTCAAGCACATTTGTACATTTGTTGCCATCATCATTCTCAAAACATTTGCTTTCTACTTGAGCCCTTAATATCAGCTTCTCATTTCCCCCCTCCCTCCCCAACATCTTTGTTTTTAAGAGGTCTTTGCCACATATTTGCCCAATGAAATATGTGATTTGATTTCTTGACTGCTGCTTCCATGAGCATTGATTGTGGATCCAAGGAAAATGAAATCCCTGACAACTGCAGTCCCTCCCCTGTTTATCGTGATGTTGCTCATTGGTCCAATAGGGAAGACGTTGGGTTGAAGTGTCATCCACACTGAAGTCTTTGGTCTTCATCAGGAAGTGCTTCCGGACTTCCTCACGTTCAATAAGCCCGGTTGTGTCACCTGCATATTTCAGGTTGGTAATGGATCTTCCTCCAATCCTGATGCTGTGTTCTTCTTCACTCCAGCTTTATGGATTTATTTTTTTGCTCAGGACAGAGATTGAATAATTATGGCAAAAGGATACAACTGTGGGGCATGTATTTCTCGAGTACAGACTTTATTTGTATCCCACCATTTTTCACATGGACTTTGTCTACACGTGTGTGAGTGTGAACGTACAGTTCGGTGATTGATGTAACCATCACCACAGTCCAGAGTCCCACGAAGAAAGTCCCTGTGTTAGCTCTTTAAAGTTATGCTACTCCTCGATGCTAATTCCTGGCAATTAAAGAACTGTTCTCCCTCATTAAAATCTTGTGACTTCAAGATTATTATAAAAACGGCTTCTTTCACTTGAAAGCCAGCAGTCTGTTGGCAGACATTCATTCCATTTGACTTTTTGAGTAGTGTTCCACAGTATGAAGGTAAGATATCTTAGTTCCCACTGCCCTACTTTCAGCCAGTCAAGTGGTTCCCAGTTTGGGGTAATGACAGAGTTGTTAGGAGCATTTTCATGTGATTGTAAATTGTTGAATTTCTTTTCTATTAAAATAAATCCCCAGGAGAGAGAGATTACTCAGTCATGTGATGAGTATTATAAGTTTGCATTTATTAGAAACTGCCACTTTTCCAGGGCATCTGTGCCCTTTATAGTTCTCTCATCAAAAGTTCTCTGCATCCTTACAAGTCCTTGTTACTGTCAACACTCCACATTTTGATCATTCATTCCATATTACAGGTGGGGACGCTACCGCAAGGACACAGTTGTAACTGCTCTGCAGAAGGATGAGGCTTTCTGCGCTGGTCAGGATTTACAGACTCAGAGACACCAGATAGGGTCACTGTCGTGAAATCCACATGGCAGCTGTGGGGCTTTGTTGATAGGTATATAATAATATCACATACTGCTTTCATTTGTATTTCACTAAAGGTTCATACAGTGGTCACTTATAAATCACCTTGGTTAGGTTATGGTGCCTATTGTTTGGTTAATGTTGGTCTCGATGCTGCTATGAAGTATTTTCATGGGATTAGCATTTAAATCCATTAGCCTGAAGTGAAACAGGTTACCCTCCATAATGTGGGTGGGCCACATCCAATCAGGTGAAGTCACCAGACGTTTCCCAAGAAAAATTCTGCCTCCAGCATAAACATTCTGCCAGAACATCTTTTCCAACCCGCCACCTAAATGACTAATTGTGGAAACAAAACTACGAGAATTTCCTATTTGCAGGCTTGTCACCTCATTTTCAGATTTTGTATTTACTCAAACAGAAACCCCAAACTCACTGCCATTGAGTTGATGCTGACTGACAGCAGCACTATAGGCCGGGGTGGAACTGCCCCGGCGTAACTCTTTTACAGGAGTGAGAAGCCCCGTTTTTCTCTTGTGGAGCAGCTGGGGGTTTCAAACTGCTGACCTTGCAGTGAGCAACCCAATGTAACGTGATTTATTAGCTCCAACAACTTTATGATATAGTTCCTCAAAATCCATCTCTCTGGCTGTGTGTGTGTGTGTGTGTGTGTGTGTGTGTGTGTGTGTGTACACACATATATTTCAAAATGGTTGTGAGGAACTTTTATTATCTTTTATTTCTATTTTTCCATGAACTTTTCAAAATTATTATTTATACAATTAAACGGCGTGAGTTATGTTCTTTGTTTTGTTTTGTTTTTTTCCTTCCATGAACTTTTTGAAGCACCCTGTAATTTGGAGCCTTGATGTTATAGTGGGTTCAGTGTTTGGCTGCTAACCACAAGGTCAGTGATTCAAAGCTACCAGCTACTCCATGGAAGAAAGAAATATGAGATTGCCAGCTTTATAAGGAGTTTGAGTCCTGAAAATCCAATTGAACGGTTCTACTCTGTCCTTCAGGGTGGCTATGAATTGGAATCAGTTTGATGACAGCGGGCTTGGCTTTTCTGTTTTGTGAAAGTTTTCTTTCTTTCTTTTTTAAATCATTTTATTGGGGCCTCTTACAGACCTTATCACAATCTATCCATCCATCCATTGTTCAAGCAGATTTGTACATACGTTGCCATCATCATTTTCAAAACATTCTCTTTCTATTTGAGCCTTTGGTATCAGCTCATTTTCCCTCTTCCTCCCTCATGATTCCTTGATAATCCATAAATTATTATTTGAGTTAGTTTATTGTGCCAACCTGGCCAATAAACACATTGGGGTTAATTGAAGGGGGGAGAGATAAATGGCTCAGTGAGCCTCACCTTTAGAGTTCTCGGGTCTCTTGCTTTCTGATGGTTGGGCCAGGGTAAAGCTGCCTTGGCCAGCTCCCTGCTTTAGCTGGCGGGGCTCACTTCCTGCAGGACATCCCTGAGGAGAAGCCACATGGACCTACCCCGATGCAGCCCTGGGTGCTGGAGCACCCGTGTGAAGACCCCTGCCAGCACTGAGATGTTTACATGTTCACTGACTCGGCTTTCCTCCCACAGTCGGAGTATTATGGTCTGTTTTATGAGCTGGAGGAGGACTTTGTGGGCTGGTGTTGGACATATGGGTTAATGGGTTAATGTTGGACTTGTGAGCTTGGGCAGCACTGAGTTGGGATGTTTTCTTGATGTGCACTTAACCTTTATATAAAACTCTCTCTTATACATGAGTATCTGTGGATTTGTTTCTCTAAAGTACCCAGACTAACGCATTATTTTTTCCATGTCTTACACCAACCTCTGTCTCCCTTCACCTACTTTTCTGTTGTCTATCCCCCTGGGAGGGGGTTATATGCAGACCATTGTGATCAGCTCCCCCTTTCTCCCATGAAAGTTTTTTAAAACGTTTGAGTTGCATATTTTCTTATTCTTCAATACGACTGCTGTCTTCCTAAATTTTATTGGTAAAAGACCCTCAATGCCTTATTTTAAAAACATTTTCAAAGTGTTCTATTGTTTTCATTTCATCTAAGAAGAATTAACATCAATACTTTATTTTATTGGCTTTTTAAGTGTTTTCTTCATAAGTCATGGAATCGCATTTTTCAGACTTGCCTTCAAAAGTAGGGAATTTGTCGATTGCTTGGAGGTCCCTTCCTCCATATGTCCTTTTCCTTTCCTTTTCTGGTCTTAAGTCACCTCTCCCAAAAGCTAGACCCAGATTTCAAACGATCAGATCAGGTCTCTACCACATGAAGACAGTCGTGACACTGTGGCTCGACTCACTTAGTCAGAAGGTGACTTGACTCAAGCAGGGGCTTTCAGGCTGCGGCAACATTACCAGGACCAGGGAGCAGTCGGAAGGGTTTTGGGGCTTCTGTTGATGAAGTGGTACCCCACCCCAAGCCCCAATTTTAAATAGTAATCCCAGACTTAGTCCTCGGCTGGCTTGGGACTATTAGCCTCTGGCCTGCAACAAGACTGAGCTGTCGGCGACCTCAGACTCTTTGCAGTTCCAAAGCCCGAAGACTCTCGGATCTAGCCCCCTTGACGGCTTTGCATTTCTGTTCTCCTGATCCCAATAAATGCTTATCTTATAAATAGTGTCTTATAGCTTTTCCATCTTATTATCTTAGCTATAATTACTGATTCTCAGAGAAAAACACAAGTGACACTCAGAGACTGAATTTATCATGCTGTCTTGAACCGAACAACAGTAGTTCTCATTGCCAATATAAAAAGGGTCCCACATCTTTAGAAGATAGGTTTCTTGAACACTTATTGAGTAAGATAATGGGCAAATATTTTTAGGGGGATTCTTCAGCTATGGACAGCGCTTTATCTACTCTACGCAAAACCAGAAAGCATATTCCTTCATTGTTTTTCTGTGATGGCATTTCAAATGGAATAAAAGCTGCAATCCAAATTTTGAACTCGGTTTAAGGTTAAAATGTAGAGATTGAATGGTTAGCTCCAAATATCTCTCAAATATCACTCTTTTCAAATGAGCTTCCTGACAGGGTTGAACACCAGTCAGTCCAAGATTGAGCTCTTTGAAAGAAGTGCGGAGACCGTGTTGACTGAAAAGAGACCCATATGCTCTAGGCATATGTTTAGACTGTCAGGTGGCAAGGCTGACATTCTGGTTTGGAAAAGCAGGAGCCTGACTTGCATTCTCATCCCAGAAGGTCTTCCCACCTCCCTACAGTGAGCCATAGCAAGGCCTGTGAAAAAGCTCAACTTTTTATCTTAAAAGAGCTTCAGATCTTCTCAGAGTCTTAGTCAAAATTTCACGTGAGGTTTTCCAAGCACTGGGAGAAACGTTCTAGGACCCAGAGGGAAGCGATGGACAAAAGAAGACCTTGATTCGTAAAAGGCATCAAAAGGAGGAGACACCTGTGGTCCTGCTTCCCCTCTTTCATCCAAGTCACATATTAAGGGGATGATCATTTCGTTTCTATTCGTGAAGGATTCTTGCAGAACAAAACTGAGGACAGAGACGCGACCCGGCAGTTGACTAGTCCTTCGAGGCATTAAAAGACTGAACTGGGGCAGCAGGCATGTTGAGTTGATGATAAACATTAAAATGGATTTAGGAGTAAGAGTCGGGGCATTGTGTGGAATAATGAAATAGATCACATTTATAACCCCAGGATGATTTCTACTTTTTTTCTCCCTTTTTAGCTTGTGTGAGTAGTTCGATTGGTGCAGCCATTGATCAACACAAGGAAAGAAGCAGGAGGAGAAGAAGCAGAAAAGGACCAATAACAGAAAGCACTCAAGTTTTAGAGTTTAAACATCAAGTGTTTGTGGACATCAAGGTGGAAGATTCTAGTGGGAGGTGGAGGCATTGTAGAGTTTAGGGCAAAAACACATAGAATGATGTAGAGTGAGCAGAGAGTTGATACGAAAAGGGGAGGCATCAAAGACTCTTCACTGCTCATTCCAGCAGAAATGCCCATGCACTGAAATAAGCGAATAAAGAAACACAAAATCGACATCATTGAATACAGAGGTTTCCCGCACGTATTTTGCCTACCACCCCTTTTTCAGAAAAAGAAAATACTTAGCACCCCTCTGGCAAAACATGTAGCCCCAGCCCACATGTGGATTATTTGAAAGAAGACTGCCAAGATAGGACCCAAGTATTGTCACCCTTTTGTCACTAAGCGCACCTCTGTGACTAAATGAACATAGCCCTCTTCCCAGCGGATTCCATGGCGCGCACCGTGTTTGTCCCAGAGCTATAACACAGGATAAAGCGTAAGTGTCTGCTTTGGATGCCCCTCCTCACCATTGTTCCAGTGCCCCAAGGGGCAGCGTTGCTCTCTTTGGGAAACACTGGAGAGAAATCTTTCAGAAGTGGGGGTTTCCATGGACTGCCAGGAGAAGAATGGGAGCCCTGGTGATGTAGTGATTATACGTTGGACTGCCATCAGCATGATCAGCAGTTCAAAACCACCAGCAGCTCCGGGGGGGAAAGACTGGGCTTTCTACTCCTGTAAACAACTATGGTCTTACAAACCCTCTAAAAGTGGGTTTGACTTGGTGGCAGTGACTTGTTTTTGGGGTTTTTTGGTTTGGTTTTCCAGGAGAAGAAACAAATCTGCCTTGAAAGAAGTATAGTCAGAATGCTACTTAGAAGTGAGAATGGCGAGACTTCATCTTATCTCCTTTGGATGTTATCAGGATAGACCAAGACACCATGCTTGGTAAAGTAGAGGGGGAAAGAGGAGGACACGCAACATAGTGTCCTGACCCAGTGGCTGCACAGTGAGCTCAAACGTAACAATAATTGTGAGGATGGTGCTGACTTGGTAGCATTTTATATCTGTATTGTAGGTTCACCTGACAGCAACCATCTAAGGCAATAGCCTAATATATAAGGAACCTTGGGCATCACAGTGGTTACATTCATGGATGCTAACAAAAAGGTCAGAGTTCGAACCCAGCAGTCAGTCCCTGGGAGAAATAAGTGGTACCTACCACCACCACCAAACTTAATGTAGGTATTAGGCAAGCAGAGCTGAAAATCCCAAAGTGTACTTGAGAGAAGCGTACACAGTAACAGAAAGTGGAAGCCCCAGGAAGAACATTTGTGGAACTCAACCCAGTGCTCCTTGCCAGCTTGTTTCCCACATTTACATTTCCTTCCTAGAAGTAGATGGCGGATTCCGCTTGTTTTTCTCTCTTCTATTGTCTGTTACCACTCACCTCATCTCTTGAAAACAGGTAGACCCAAGACTCCTCCCCCCACATCTGTCAACCCCAAAGACAAGCAAACAAGCTGGTTGGCCACTAACTGCTATCAGAAAACAAAATGAGCTGCCATACAGAGCTTGAACATCCTTTATAGTTCTTTCCCTTGCGTTTCATTTTTAGAATAACGGAAACACCCTGGACTTTGCTTTCCAGCTCTCACCTCAAAAACAGAGCTTAACAAACAGCCTTCTCCTTTTGAACCTGCGAACTAGAACACTAGAGAACTCTAGAATTCAAAAGTAGAACACCAGAGAGCGCTTCTTCCAGTATATTCTTTTTGGAGACTGCGAATGCTACCCAAGAAAAGGTTGTCTCATTATCTTCGGTGCATTTTGGAACTTGACAGCCTCTGGTTTGGGTGACTCCATGTGGCCCAGGCCCACATGTGAATTATTTGAAAGAAGACAGCAAGGATATGATCCAACTGTTATTACCCCAATGTCAGCAAGCACGCCCACAAGTCTAAATGGACATTAACGCTCTTTCCAACTGATTCCAGGCCATTTTAAATTTATACTCAGGCCAGTCCCTCAGATAGGATAGTTGTAAATTAAGAACTGGCGAGATAAAAGCCGATTGGTTGTAAAGACCACTGGGGAAGAATCTTTCTCCCAAAAGTTACTCTTGAAATGCTGGAGGAAACTTTTACATACGGTCTTCAGTTGTGCCTGAGTACCACTCTGTGACGTGTAGGTAGTCCGACTGTTTGCAGTGGCATTTGGAGCATGCTGCCATCATTCTCCAGAGAAGGCTTACACGGAGCACTCGTTTCTGTAAAATGCTAGACTACTCTCATGAAATGATTTGGTACACGGAGCACTCGTTTCTGTAAAATGCTAGACTACTCTCATGAAATGATTTGGTACTTCCTATAGACATTTTGCACTGGGTTTTCTGCTATTGCTCTTTATGTCCTGGGAACTGAGATGTTTGTAGTCACCATTGGTCCATACACACCCTTCCTGCCTTCTTCATTGAGGGAAACATAAGAATGTAGATGGATATTCATTGAATTTTCATTACTCTGCTTATACAGCATGCCTATTATGATTGGTTAGGCCCATCCTGTATAGGTTAGTAAAGATTTTTCAGTTCATCATCTAGGGGTTCACCTTCCACACAGCCATGGGCTCCAAGGAGATGCTCATTCTCAGTAGTGAGAATGAGTCACCTTTTGTCTAAGCTGATCAAAGTCCCTTCATTCCCCTTGCCAGTGGCTGCTTGAGCATGTATAGCCCATTCTTGCCAATGGTCAATGATATGGGAGGGCAAGCCTAGTGGGGAAATTTCTGGCATAAATATCTTTCTTTGTAAAAAGAGCTGTTACTTCCCAGTAAAGAGCTTCATATTATTAAAGCTGGCTGATAAAATAAATATCTTTACCATAAGTCCCTTCACATATCCCACTAAAGACAGTAAAGCAATTTTATTTGAAGCCTGAATATTTAGGAGTGAAGAAACTATGAAAGGAAATGAAGCCAAGGACATGTAAGGCCTAAAAACATACAGGCAAATAGAAATGTGTTTTGTGGGTCCTCAAAAGCTGAATCAGAAGCCATCAGTGGAGAAAGCAGCAAAGAACCCTATTTCACAAAAAATCCCCAAGGTCTCAGAAAACAGAACCTCTGGTTGTAGGAGCAGAGACTTGGCTGAAAATAAAAGAAATGTTAAGGCTCTGTTTTTAAGTATATGTATCAAGAGAGATAGCACCTCTGATAAATCCAGGAACTGCCTCTGCCTATGCTGAGGGGTTGCCTCATACAAGGGGTGAAAGGCTTGAACTTAGAGGAGAGCCCACAAGTCTAAGTGGACATGAACTCTCTTTCCAACTGATGCCAGGCCATTTTAAGTTTGAAAGTAGGAATGAAGTTCTAGATATTCAATATTGAGGTCCTTAGCACCCCCTCAATAAACTGAGTTCTCAAAATGTTGGTAGCCAGCATCAGACCTTTAAGATAGGAGACGAGAGGCTTCTTCTTTGGGGAACCAGCCCAGCACAAAGAAAATCAAACAGAAGATGATCATACCAGGGCTTTCTCCATTCTGCCCAGTTACATTAGACACACAGATCGCCCAACAGTAAAGTAAACCCACAGTTGACAAAGCTCAATCATGTACAAATGAGTTTCTACTCTTAATGAGATGAGACTATAAGACTTGAGGAAGGCTCTGACCTGAAGGACAGAGTACAAGGAAAATACAGAAAAACAGTGTGAACACCTTGGTATGATGTAATCAAACCCATTTCCATCTAGTCCATTCCAACTCAAAGGAACTCGATCGGACGAGTCGAATTACTCCGTAGCCTTTCCAAGACTGTACATCTTTAACAGAGGCGGCAGCCTCATCTTTCTCCTGCAAAGCAGCTGTTGAGTTGGAACTATTGCCCGATACTTTATCAGCCCAGTGCCTAACCCACAGTGCCATCAGGTCTCATCTGGTATGATATAAGGAGACGAAAACTTCAAATAGCTATCATCCATGTCCTCAGGGTTATAAGTATATTTGACATCCCTGAAACAAGAATAAGATGCTATTTCCGCAATAACAAAAAGAGAAAGAGAGAAAATGAGTAAATCTCTAGTAGCTTTCTGAGTGTCTTTTGGGGGAAAACCTTGAATGAAAATTTCCTTATTCTGTCTCTGCACGTGACTGATAATTTGACTGAGTATGGATATAACTGAAAGGAATCTTCACTTCCAAGTATTTAGGCATTGCTCTGTTGTCTCCCAGCTCCCAACGTTACTGTGGAGACGTCTGATGTCATTACAATTTGTATCCTTATTATGTAATATGTCCTTTTCCCTCCACATTTATAACATATCCTCTTTGTTCTGAAATGTTCATAGTGATATGCCTCTATGTGGATCTATTTTTATTAATTATCTTTGGACTCAGTGGGCCCCCTCAATCTTGAAACTTGTGACCTTCTGTTCTGGGATTTTAAAATTCCAATTATTCTTTCATGAATCCTTCCCTCCTATTTTTTCTTCCTCTTTTCTGGAAATCCTATTATTTGGGCATTGGGTCTTTTTTATTTGTTTCTACTCTGCTATGTCCCCTCCTCCATCTACATTTTACTTTAGTTTTGCTCTTTTAAAGAAGTAAAGCTTTTGAACTTTATTATCCATTTTAAAATGAATATTAAAAACACACTTATCATTTATAATGTCTTCAATAGCTATTTTAGCTAGTCTTTAATGTGAACACACCTTTAATACCCTTTTTTAACCCTGTGGCAGCTCAGCAAAATATATAAAATTGAAGTAGTAAGTTCATTACACCATGTTCAAGTATAGGAAGTGAGAGACAATTATTCTCTTATTTTTTCCTTGCAGTCTCCAAAGGTACTCTTCTTTTTCAAGAGCATGAAGTTTCCTCAGAGTGCTGTCTTAACCCAACCCTGTCTGATCTGAAGGTCTATCAGTTTATGAGGTGGGCTCTTCTCACGTCTATGAATGTTAACTTCATTCCCAAAACCAAGCAAACTCACTGCCGCCCACTGGACTCGGACTTTAAGACACCCTACAGGACAGAGTAGAACTGCTCTTGTGGGTTTCTGAGGCTGTAAGGGTTTACAGAGGTAGAAAGCCTCGTCTTTCTTCTTCAGATTGACTGGTGGTTTTGAGTTGCTGACCTTGAGGTTAGCAGCCCCGCTCAGTACCCATTACGCCACCAGCACTCCTGTACTTGGCGCAATCAATATTATTGGTTCCCCAACCTGATGGTAAAAGTTGAAAAGGGTTGCTTGTTTGTTTTTGTCTTTTTTGTTTTTCAGGAAAATGAAAATGTTAATACTATTATTTCACAACTGTCCAGCTCTCTTACATAATAGATCTGCCAGCAGACCTCTCCTCCCTCTTCTTCACTAAGTCCTTAACCACAGAGATCAATGTAACTAGTGAGGGAGGAGGTGGAAGGAGGGAGAAGCCGCCTTCAAAGCTTGTAGCAGCTGTTCCTAATTATAAAACATTAAAGAAGAAAGCAGCCTATTAGCCCAGAACAACTGCACACAAAAAAATCAGAGCATAAAATGCCATCTCTCTGTCTTTGCCAAATTAAGCCAGTTGTACCAGACGCCTCCTTTTAAGTCAGTCATACATTGTACAGGGACTTCTCTATGGTTAGTTTGGCGCAAAAATCAAGATGGTTTTACATAAGATGATTTTACCTATACAATCTACTTGCAAAGTAGTGTATGGAAATGAGGTGTCAATTACTTCATTACAAAGATATTTTTTTAGTATATAAAATCTGGAAAATAGAATTATGTCTAAATAAGAAAATAAAAATCACCAGATGTCCATCCTGCACCTCATAATTTCTTCAGTTTTTTTTGCTCATAGAGATTTATTTTTAACAAAGATACATGTCACCATACATATTATTATGTAACCAATTTTCTCTTAAATAATTCTATCCATTAAATATTTATCTTAAAGCATTATATTAATAGCTGCAAAGTACTCTATTAAATTGGTGTACTATGGATATAGATATATGTCTTTTTGTACATTGAGATTGTTTTTACTATTTACCTTATTGCATGACAGAAGCAGTCCATGGCTTCCACAGTATTCTAGACATATTATCTCCTTGAGTAGTTTCCTCTCCAGGGCAAATTTTTTTATGTTACATTTTAGCATGCATTCATGACCATTTTACCCTGATGAGTTCCTCGGTATAGATCTGCTGGGTCAGATATGAAAAATTTTAACAATCACCAAAGACTTATTAACCCAGGGATTTTGTTAAAAGATAAGAATATCAATTAAGTTGTGATTTAAATTAGCAACAACAGTAAAAAATATTATTGATGCAAGCATTTGATATTTTGTAAGCACTTCAACATCTTCCAATGAAAGATATGCCCTCGGTGGAGCAATATTCACCCATCTGCACACGGGAATGGCTTTGCAGATGAGGCTGCTCATTCTGCTTCTGTCATTTAACAATAAGATGGTAAAAGGGAGCTGAAGTCAAAGCGCTCAGGAAGGAAAATGATGTTTTGAAACTGACTGTGGTAGCAATTGTACAATGCTGCTTGATGTGATTGAATGATGAAATGATATGCTATCTGTATTAACTCCCGATAATGTGTGTTTGAAAAGAAGAAAAAAAAAGAGCTGAAAGTGTAGCATTATATTTTTAACCATTATATATTCTTGTGGATAACTTGAAGGAATAGGTAAGTTTCAGCAATGATTGAAAAAGATGTATACATTTCATTTACTTGTCTCTCCTTTGGAGTCCAAGAGTAAATCTACATCAAGCAAACCTCTTAGTCTTATCTTTCTTTTAAAAGACATTTTAAAAAGGAAACAATGAATAAGAAGCATTGTAAAGATGATATCAAGTGCCATACATTCTCAGAGGCAGGAAGATGAGATTTTACGCCTTCCTCATTTTAAATTTGAGTAATCTCTCAGAGCATCCTAATCCCCTCCTGGAACAGCAGTTTACTCATCCTGATTGCTAGTCCCCAGTCCCCTTCACAACAGTGGCTGCCATCACAGGCTCCCCTCCTCCTGTAGGCATAGTTAACTGCGAATATTGATGCCACTTGATAAAGAGCACCCTAATCCAACCCTCCCCGCTTGTAGTGTCCCTAATCCTTTATATCTTTAATACTGTCTCCTTTTTGTATCCCTTTTGACCTCAGGCCTTTGCATTCAGCCCTAAATGTTTGTGTAATCCCCATTAAGGGCCTACTCATGCTTGCTCAAGCCACATAAAAATCAATTTACAAAAGGCACGAACTATTGTATCTGAAAATGTTGACTCACAATGTCTTTGCCAATTTCCTTCAGAAAAGAGTCACATTCCTAATTAATAATTGTTACTAAGCATTTTGTTTAATAAACTCAGCACTACATGAAATATTATTTGCTTTAATATATGTATTTGCGTTACTCTTCACAAACCATCTATTTTACAAATGAGGAAATTGAGGCCTGAAAAGTTGAAAACAATTACTTAAGGTTCAACAGCTGATATAGAACTCAATAAATAAGAAAGACCAAAGAATTGGCGCATTTGAATTGCCCTGTGGATGAAGAATATTAAATATACCCTGAACTGCCAGAGAACAAACAAATCTAGCTTGGAAGTGGTGTATCCAGAATGCTCCTCAGACATGGTCATGGCAAGACTTCATGTCACATTCTTTGGGCATGTCGTCGGGAGAGACCAATCCCTGGAGAAAGGCATCATGCTTGGGAGAGTGGACAGTCAACAAGACATTGAGTGATCCTCAGTGATATGGATTGGCATACTGGCTTCAAGAAACAACAGACTCAAACATAGCAATGACTGTGAGGATGACTCAGAACTGAACGGTGTTTTGTGCTTTGGTATATTAGTATAAAAGGTCATTATGTGTTGGAACTTAATTGACAGCCTCTACCAAGTAACTCAAGCAGGAATATGCCCATCTAACTTAAACACTCACATGCTCTTTACTATGTTTCTAAATTGAGCCTGGCATTAAATCTAACTTTTCTTGTAGCCATACACCAAGCAAACGGTTCCCTTTTGTGACCTCCCAAAACAATATCTGGAATTATGGTAAGGAAACAACCTCACTCATTAAAATAAACCACAGAATACTTCAGAGTTTTAGCAGGAAATTCAAAATGGAAAATATCCAGGTAGGAGAGAATCAAATTCCTATTCATACGTACCTTCCTTCCAGTTGCTGCCAAGGTGATTCTACCGCATTTTGACCTTGTGATTCTAACTCATTATATGCGTGGGAGAGTGTTACTGTGAGCTATAATGTTTTCAATGGCTAATTTTTCCTAAAGTATATAGTCAAGCTTTTCTTCTGAGGCCCCTCCGGGTGGACTTAACCCCCCAACTTTTCGGTGAGTAGCTGAGTGTGCTAATTGTTTGCACCTGCACCATTGAAGCGACCCTATCCACTGCAATATTTTCCTGTCAAAGATCTGATTTTGTTTCCCAAAGGCAGTACGTTTCTTTGTGCTTCTTCTCTGTTTGTACTGTCTCTTCCTTCATCGAGATCTCACTCAGAATACTTTTCCTCACACTGAATCCCCTGCCCACGTACTGCCTGTGTAAGGAATTCCTCTTTTCCCATAAAGTTTAGTTCACTCGACCACAATTTTAGTCCATTTAGAATGGGCCCAAGAAGAGGTTATGAGTTCTCCTGTGTACAATCTATACTTGTGGTTGGGAATAGTTTATGTGAAGGGAAAGCGTCGAGAACTGACAAAATATGGCACTGAGAAAACCCTCACGAAATTCCCAATAAGTTTTTAAAATACACATAGCCGTGTGAGAGGTAAAGGTAACTGTGGTGCATTTCTCTGAGTTTCCATTGATTTATTTCTCAAGTGAAGTTAGGTTAAATAAACCCAGTTCTTTGTTCTGGTACTTTTGACTCTCTTGTATGCACCTGTGTGTTCAACCAACTGTGGATCACACACAAAAAAAAAAAATCAGGGGAAAAAAGGCTCGTACATAGCAGGTTAGTCATCAAAGCAATCCCTCAAAGTCTGAGAGGGACCATAGAGTGCTATTTACATAATCTTTGCCTTGTATTGAGTACTAAAGTAATCTAGAGCTGACTTAAATTACGCAGGAAGCTGTTCATGGGTTATATGCAAATACCTACATCATTTTATATAAGGGACTTGGGAATTGTGGATTTTGGAGTGGGCGGGGTTCCTGGAACCAATCTTTCTCTCCCTTTTGTTTTCTGCAATGCTGTAGATGCTCATTGACACCTTTTGAATTGTCTTACTAATTTTGAACTTTACAAAAAAAGATTGTTTGTAAAACCTAAGCCTGTGTAACTATTGCTTGTCTTCAAATGCAAATATTACAGAAGTGATTTGATTTAGCCCATGGATGTGAGGTGAGAGTAATCTAATGAAAACTTATTCTAATAATCCAAATATGCATGTCATAGCTTTATAAAGGCGCATCCTTACTTGTCTTTAATTCATCAAGCTGTGTTCCTCTGGCTATTGTTCCCCACATCTCTCCTAAAGTGCTTTTGCAACATCATTAAAGACCTCCTAGTTGCCAAACACAATGATGACTTTTCCAACCTCATTTTACTCAATTTTTCCATGCCATGGGGATTGCTATTTTTCTTACTGAACTCTTTTTTTGGGTACCATGACCCGTTCTCTCCCCCATCATGCCATTTCTCCTCCTGCTCTCCTTTCAATCTCCCTCAAGAACTCTTCCTCTCACTGCCCTTAAATGTAGGCGTCCCTGAGCTCAGCCTTGTCTCCCTCTGTGCGTCCTCTCTGGCAGATCCCATCCACACCCATAATTTTCCGAATGGAATCTCTCGCCCTCACTGTCCTATGAGTGTTCTGCCCTTAACAGCTTCATTTAACCACTTCCATAATCAAAATAGAGAAAATTCCATCATCTCCACCAAATTCCCTCCTATTATACCTTCCCTTCATCCCTTGCCCCCTGGCAACTACTGGTCTTTTTCTACCACTAAAGTTCTGTCTTTTCAAAGATGCCATATAAATGGAAAGATGCTATATGTGCTCTCTGACACTTGTTCTTCCACTAAATGGTCTGGGTATTTATCCATTCACTTTCTGAAGAGTATTTGGGAAAGACACGTTATGAGACACAATGAGATCAGTATCATTTAGTAATAACTATCACTTGTTTCAAATATACCATGTGCCAGACATTGTCTGAGAGATATTTTATAAACATTTAATCTCTCTGTCTAACCTGCAAGGCAAAAAATAGAAAGTCTTTATCTTCTTAAAAAAAATACTTTATTGTGTTTCCAGTGAAAATTTATACAGTGAATTAACTATAATAACAGTTTCTTATAAATTGTTCTGTGATATTAGTTAAAATTTTCTTTTTTACTTATTTCTACATTATTATTTTATTTTATTTTTAACAATTTTATGGGTATATAATTCACATACAATAAAATTCAGTGGCTTAACTATATTACAACGAGCTGTGCTTTCATCACCAGAATGAAGTTTAGTATATTTTGTTCATTCTTGTACCCATACCTTAAGGAAGTGTTAATCTAGTAGTTACTGTCTCTATGGATTACCTACCCTGGAACTTTTTAGAAAATCATACTAAAAAAAAAAAAAAGGAAAAGCTTATAAAAAAAACCAAAACCCAATAATGACAGCAAAACAAATCGGAAAAATCTTAATCCATGAGAAAACATAAGATAAGAGAAACTAGAACAAATTAAAAATAGGTCAAAAGGTCAAACAAGTGGCAATGTATTAAATTTTAACTGTATATGCAGTAATCCATTTTCCAGTATGCTCTGTTGGAGGGCTAGACTATTCACATCCCTGGACAATGGTCCAAAGAAGTTCAATGGAGGCTTAATCTGCATGGGAACTGTGCAAATGGATATTGAGCTTTCATTGTTATCCATCTCCTTCTGCAAACTAGGTGCTCAGATTTGTAAGCTCTAATAGATTCCCACCTCTGATCTTGGATTTTATCATATACAATCCTTGGATCACATGACCTGGTATACTCCTTCCACGTGGACTTAGTTGACATCTCATTCAGATGGTCACATTTTAAGAAAAGCCTATTAGGACCCAGATGCTATTCTTCCTGATAGCTGGGCATCATCTGATTTCTTTGCCACACTTTGCTATAGCACCTGTATCTCCAGTGATCACTTCATGAGGGAAAGTATTGAGCAGGGCCACATCATAAAAACTAATTGGTCTTAGATTAAGATTGACGATTAAGTGAATAGGGAGTCTTATTTCATGGGAAGCATTTAGACTTTGGAGTGAGAAACTTCAGTGAGTTTGAATCTCTCCTCTCTTGTTTATTAACCACATGATCTAAGTCAGTTCTTTAAACACTAAATTTTACTTTTAATTTGAAAAGTAGGAATAAAAGTTGAATTTTAAAGGTTAGAATTTAAAGTGCTAATATATGAAATGAACCTATGAGTGTAGAAAAGTTGTGATTTTAAAGTCCAAAATATTTCACTTCAAACCTGTATATCACTGCATATCAGCTATGAGACAGTTATTTAACCTTTCTGAGTTTTGATATATATAAAATGGGACTTATTAGATAGATGAATATGCAGATGAACAGAGCATCTCTCTTTAACACAAAACCTCTTCATTTTGTATGTTTTCATCCTCAATTCTAGGCAATACCAGCCACCCTCTCAGTTGTTCAGATTAATCACTTTAGAGCCATTTTTCACTCCTCCAATGACACCCAATCTGAAAGTAAATTCCATGAGTTGTACTTTTGAAATTTATTCAGAACCCTCCTACTTCTACTACCTCTTCCACTAGTATCGTAACCTGAGCTACTTGTCTGATTGCTATAACCTCCTAACTAGCCTCTTTGCCCTTTCACTGTTATCCTCACAGAAGTCAGGGCAGCACTTTTAACCAATGGAGGGATTACTGTATATACACTCGTATATAAGCCAAGTTTTCCAGCACATTTTTAATGCAGTTTTTGTGGTAAAATTAGGTGCCTTGGTGGATATTCGGGTCGGCTTATCCTAGAGTATATCTGGTATTTAAAATGTAGGTTCCTTAAGTGCCAGTCCTGATTTATTGAATTAGAGACCCTAGAGGTGGGTTCACATAATTGTGTTATTTTATGTTTTTCTTAGGCCATTCTAGTAAGTAGCCAGATTTGAGGCCTACTAGTCTATGCTATGATCTTTAAATCTGCTTAAAAAGTAGAAAACTATTGAAGATTTGGATACTCTCACTTCTTCCATTGCTTGTATGCTCTTGGGAAAGCAATGTATCTTCACAGGCTCTCTGTTCATCTAAAATAAAGCTGTTGACATTCGGTGTAGTAATATCCTTTAGATCAGCAAAGAAACAGTAATGAATATGAAAGTGTTTTAAGAGTTATAACACACACACACAAAAAGAGTTCTAACACACCATACACTCGTAAGCATTATTATCATTGTTGTCTGCTAGGGTTCCTGGCTTTTATCTCTGAAATTTACTACCTCTGAACAGGTCACCCCCACAAGTGGATACTAGCCTTCACTTCCAACTCTTTCTTTTATTCTCTGCAACTTACAAGGAAGCAGCCTCCTGGCTGAAGGGAAGAGTAGCCCCAGAATCCCTTGCCCATCACAGACAGAATCCCCAGAGAAGTTGGCCTGAATAAAGGGAAATAGAAAGAGATTAGAATCTTGGCTAGCCACCCACACACAAAGACATTTGTTGTCCAAGATAAGTATTTTACCAAAGGATTGAAACATTAGCCAATATGCTTATCCACACTTAAATTCAATTCAGAAATGAGACTGTCCATCGCATCCCATTGAAAGCATGGAACTTCTTCATTGGGGTTATGCCAGAGCTTTCTGTGTCTTGTCTATAATAGAAATATGAGGAGTGACATAGGAGTGTGGAGGAGATAGTGAAAAAAACAACATAATACGTAGAGATTTTCTTAGTTTAGATCTAGCTCTAGGCTCCTAATAAATAGATTTACGTGCTTTTCCAACTTGTTAAGTGGAGGACTTAAGGGAACTGATGGTATTCTAAGAAGTTTTAACCCTTTCAACCCTGAGGAAGTCTGGAAAATACTAATGCCTGGGAGCTACTCCCAGAGATTCTAACTGCAATGTTCCAAGGGGGCCAGGTGATTTTTAAAGTTCCCAAGGATATTCCATGGGGTCATCATCAGTGCAGAAATGCAAAGGAAAGTAGGTGACAAAATAAGAAGGGTTATGTCGTGGACTTCATTTTGCTCAAGAGTTTTTTGGAATTTAAAAAATCTAACTGCCCAAACACCACCATATTGACCTCTAGGAAGGTCAATCTCCTTTAAAGCTCTCTGTTTCATGGGGTGGAAGTGGTTTGACCATGATATTAAAAAATAATCGAGGAAATTCAGAGAGAACACTAAAGTAAAATGACCAAGGAAGTACACAAAACTAGCAGGGTTCTAAATACAGATTTTTGACCATGGTTATGGTCACTTGATAGCATTTGTTAGCAGCATGTTGCCAACAAAAATGCTGATGGCAATAGTTACTTATTATCCTATGGTTGCCATGAGTTGCTATTACAGATACAAATAGGTATTACAGTACACACACACACACACACACACACACACAGAGTTCTGTTGCCAAGTTTGGAAAGCACTGGGTTAGATAAGTATATGTATGGATAAAGAAAGACGTTATATATTCCAGTTTCTATAATCTTTCTTATTACTGAGTTTTCTTGCAACTGCTTTGTTTGCTTATTTACTTTTAAAATAAAAAACCACGTATTATTTAGAGCTAACACATTAATTGAATTTACCAGTCAGGTGCTTATCTAAAATAACCATTAACTAGAAGAAAAATAAATGGAAAAAAATGGTATTTGAAAGAAATGGTTACTAGAAATTAAGGGGTGTCATCTTCTATGCTGGGATTCAAATGAGTAAGAAAATAAATACCCTAAAAACTGCTAGATGGCTCAAAAGACAGTTTCAATAATGAGGAAGACACTGATGTCTTCCTCATAAAATGTAAGCAAAAAATAAAAATAAAAAACCACCATGAAATTTGAGTTCTCAAAAAGTAATATTTCTAAATACATAATTTTCCTATGATATTCAATTATGAATATCCATGTGTATCTAAATTTGTAAAGTAAATGGTGTAAGTAGATATTTGGCTATTTCACTCCTCTTCATTATGTGCTTACATTACCCCAAGTCCTCCCACCCCGTTTTAAAATTTTTTCATGAGGCAATTATCTAAAGTCAGGCATAAGTAGGGGAAGTGTTGATTCTTACAGTATGTTTAAAAGCCTTAAGTATACTCATAATGCAATTGACTTCCTAAACTTAGAAAAGTATGTTTCTCATTTATTTGGCCATGTCAACTTAATGTGGAGCAAGAGTTCTGCAGAAAACATACCGGGAATCACTTTTCTTAATCAAAAGAATCTGAAGATATAAAAATACCTGCAACCTATCATTCTTTTTCTCTTCAAAGGTGTATGCCTCCAAGCGTGGGCCCCATCATACTCAAGGTATCTCTTGGTGGGTTAGTCCATTTCATCCAAGAGAAGCCTTGAACATCATTATTTTCTGTATCCTGCAACTCAAAGAAGGGACCACCTTTACTGAGTCCTGACGCAACAAAGGAGCTTACTGCTTAAGGGTGATCTCAATCTATACAAATACAAAGGAGTACCCCCCCCCCCACCCAATGGGGATAAAAGTTTTCCTCCAAAGCTATGTATTTATTTATTTACAAAACAACCTTATCACCTTCAAAATTCTCTCCATTACACTTAATACATTTGTCAAATCTGCAATTCCATTCTTGGAAACATTTTTCAAACTCACCTGTTTGGATGACTGACAGCACCTCCCTTGTTTTTTCTTCACCTCTTCTTCAGATCTTCAAATGGCTCTCCTTTCATGTCCCTCTTCATTCGCAGAAACAAAAGGAAGTTGCATGGGATGAGATCAGGTGAGTAAGACTTGTGGGGGAAAGAGAGGCATGCTGTTTTTTGCCAAAAACTGGTGCACTGAGATGGCTGCATTGTCGTGGTGACAAAACCAGTCCCCCGTCTGCTATGAAGCAGGCCTTTTTTGTTACACACTGTTACATAATCTTTTCATTCCCTCTAAATAGAAGCTTGATTAACAGTTTGACCTGGTGTAATGAAATCCAAATGCACTAACCCCCTCACATTAAAAATAAACAAACAACAACAAAAAATGAGCATCATCTTGATCTTTGATTTCACTTGACAAGCTCTTTTAGACGGAGGTGATGATGGCCTCTTCCACTGGCTTGATTGATGTTTGCTTTAGGGGTCCTAAGAATCGCTCCATGTCTCCTCACTGGTAATGACCTTGGAGGAAAAGTCTGGATCACTTTGGAGCTGTTCTTTCAATGCATGGCATGTTTACAATTGACACTCTTTTTCTGGACAGAATCCAAGGCACAAATTTCTCAGTGACTCTTCTCATTCCCAAATCTTCTGTTAAAATTCACTGAACTGAACTCCAAGGTAGTCCAGATAACTTCCCCATATCTTCAATGGTCTGTCATTGGTCTTCAAGCACATGTGCACAGATTTTGTGAACATTTTCATCTGTTTTGGAAGTAGACAGACGTCCAGAATGAGGTTTGTTATTAATCGACATTTCACCTTTTTTGAAATGATAAAACCACTCTTACACTTGAGCTTTTCCCATAGTGCTGTCCTTGTAAGCTGTGTTCAACATCACAACAGTTTCTGCAGCATTTTTCCTGAGCAGGAAACAAAATTTCAAAGCTGCACACGGTTCTCTTAAATTGGTCATCACAAAAAAATGAGGGTTGAGTGAAACAGTTTTCACGAAAAAATTATTTTGACAGGAAAGAATCTTCCCAGGTGATGCCACTGGGTGCACTAACCGAAAGCAAGTTGCTCAGTGCTTGCCTAGCAGAAAAATGCATACTAAGAAAGCTCTGCCAAGTGGAGCTTTCATCCTGTTTTTTTTTGGGGGGGGAGGGTTAGGGGGAGGGTACCCCCTCGTATATATACATGTTTTGTCATTTTCAAGTTTGTTATTCAAAAACATAATAATCCTTTAACCATACAATATTCAAAATGTCCACCCAAGAAACACACACTAACAGGGTTCAAACAGCATTTTTCTTATGCCAGATGGCATATGTATATGAATTGTAACTTGGGCCCTTTGACTGTGATACTGTTGCAAAAATAAATAAAACAACCAATGTTAATGGCCATATATCGAATGCATACTATTTGGTTGACCCTGTACTAAGACTTGAGGACCCCTGGTGGTGTGGTTACCCATTGGGCTGTTAACTACAAGACCGGCCGTTCAAGACCTTTAGCAATGCCAACGGGGCTTTCTACACAGAGTGGCAGTGGCTATGCATTGGGCTGCTAACCTTAAGGTCAACAGTTCAAAACCCACCACTCAATGAGAAAAATGTAGGGCTTTCTACTCCCATCAGGAGTAGAAAGTCATGGAAGCAGATCCACCTTGTCTTGCAGGGTCGCTAGTAGTTGGCATCACCTCGATGACAATGAGTCAACGAGTTACAGTCTCAGAACCTCACAGGGGCAGTTCCACTCTATCCTGTAGGGTCACTATGAGTTGGCATCAACTCAATGGCAGTGAGGTCCTATGGCTTAGCATCTATTTCTGACTACAGTGATCCTTAGAGATCCCTGTTGTAGTGGGTTATGAGTTGGGCTACTAACCTCAAGGTCCACAGTTCAAAACAACCTGCAGCTCCATGGAAGAAAGATGAGGCTTTCTGCTCCCGTTAAAATTTACAGCCTCCTAAATGCACAAAGGCTGTCCTCTAGAAGCACAATGAGTTGGAATCGACTCCATGACAGTGAGTTTAGTTTTGAGTAGTTACAGTGATCCTTACAAGATTGGTACTGTTATCGCCAATGTTCAACGAGGGATCCAGTTTCCACTGAGTGCACTCCAACTCATGGCGACCCCATGTGTATCAGAGTATAATTGTGCTTCTTCTAGGCTTTCAATGACTGATAATTTAGAAGTACCTCACCGGTACTTTCTTCTGAACCATCTCTGCAGGGACTCAAACTTCCAACCTCTTGGTTAGCAGCCAAGCATATTAATTATTCATACCACTATTTGTATTCCCAGCTAAGAAAACTAAGGGGAGAGGGGTGGGTTAACATTGAAGTAATCTCCCCAGAACCGCATAACTAGCAAGTGCACAAGTCCATTTATGTTACCCTTTCTGGCACTACATTTCCCTTCCTTTAATTTCCTATCATTTTTCCTGAGCTGTTTGGGAGCAGAAGCAGTCTCCCTTCACATTCCAGGTTACGTCTTCAGCTCCAAGTGACTGCTTTTTATACAGTAGCTCGAGCTTGGGTGAGACGGACATTAATAAAGTAGATTGATAAAAGGCTTATCTGATATTTCCCTAACTAACCCAGACCGTCAAACACTTCAACAATTGTCTAGAAATGTTTCAGGTAAACACTTAACTTTTTTCCCACTATTATTTTTTTTAGTCACTCGATCTGTAGTGTTTGATAACTCCTCAAGAAGAAAATTCTGGGAATAATTTTCCCTCCAGGAAGAATTACTAGTATAGTGGAAAAAGCCAGGCTAATTTAGATTTGAATCTGAGTCTTTACACAACTTTGGGCCAGCTACTTAGTCCTTCCCCATCTAAAAAAAATCGACTAATTATCCTTTCCTCATATAATTATTAGGAGATATAAATCAAATAATGTCATTTTTAAAGCTAAGTATGTAGAACTGGTCCAACAAATGATAATTCCCTTCTTGAGGGGGCAGGGGGAAAACAGTGGGAAAAGATCCTTCTGCTTTTTAATTTATTGAAATTGATATCACTTACAAGTTTCCACTAGAGCATGATCACACTGCTCAGAACAACATGTTTGTTGTTGTTGTTGTTGTTGTCATTGGCTCAGATTTGCCTGGGGCTTACACTGCTCAAAAATGATACAACTTTCCCACCAATGAAGAGGCAGACGTATACCCTGATGGAACTTCAGTGAAGAAAGCTACAGACCAGAGAATGGTTTCCGTATTTCCTAAATATACATTTGTCCATTTACATAGTGGCAGTTCTGTACCCAAAGCTTCCTTGTAATGGGCTAAAATTTAACAGATACACATTTATATTTAACTTCCTATCTGTATTGAAAGAAGTGCAGCCAGAATGCTCCTTAGAAATGAAGCTCAAGAGACTTGACCACATGTAGTTTGAACTTGTCATCAGGAGGAGCCCATGGCTGGAAATGACGTGCTTGATAACGTCGAATGTCGATGGAAAAGAAGAGCCCTGCAGGGAAACGTATTGGCTCAGCGGCTGAAACAACGGACTCCAACCCGGCACCGATTGGGAGGATGGCACGTGCTTGCAGTTGTCAGGTGGGATTTGACTCTATTTTATTCATAAACATAAATCTAAAAAATGCTCGCAAATATTGCTATTAACTTCTAATAAACAAGAAAGATAAAAGAATCTATTTGTGTTCCTGCAGACCTAATCTTATGAAGAATTCATACTTTCTGAATTATGGCCGTTAGAAAATGCCTCCAGTGGTATTATCATACCCACCACTGGGTACATTCTGTCGGCCGCAGAGTCACCATAAGTCGAGACTAACCGCATGGCATGAAGCGTTACCTTTTAGAATATGACTAAGTCTTTATGAATTTTCCAGTTTGAAAGGATCCTTTCTAATATCAAATACAGAGGAATTTGTCAAGGTGGTGGGAGTGACTATTCTTTTGCAGATATTTAATGTGTCAACGATGGAAATGCTTTTGACAAGAACACGTGAAGTATTAAATATGTTACCGAGTGCCCAGCACTATTTGTGATGATGCAGTCTACAGGCCTAATTGCTTATCAGTAAAATTAGGGTAATGTGACTTGTGAAGTTGCTGTGAGGGTTAAATAAACTCCCTTCGTGAAGAGCCTCACATAAGACCAAATGCGAAGGAGACACGTGATGCAGAGCCGCTCCTTTCTCGTTGTCCTGTGGGAAGATGGCTTCCCTGTGGAGATTCTGACTTCATAGAAGTGACTTCAGTCTTTTTGGAGACAGAGAGGGCTGCTTTTAAGAGGTAGTTCCAAACGCCCTAGATCTAGGATGAACACAATCTAGATCTATTAATAAAATAAATGAAAATTCAGCCTGAAAATTGCAAGCATATCCTTATTAAGCTAAGTGTGTGTAGAGCTGGTAGAAAATATTTTATATGTGTAAAGGAAGAAGGTGAGAAACTGTCTCAAGTCAGACAACAGTTCTCTGACATTGGGAAGCTTTTCCCTCAACTTTACGCCTGTTTATCCATTTTCCTAGCAGGGATCAAATCACAAAAATAAAAAGTATACTATAAGGCTCTCAGAGCTCTTTCCCTTCTAAACTAATTATCATGACATTAAAGCAGCTGTTTGCAAAGCAATGCTAAGAATTACTGTTGCTATATAATTAGAACGAATAAGATTTTGTTGTTCTCCGTTTACTGAAAATCAAGAGGAAATAAAATCCTGAGTGGTGGCCCTTTGGGTGGAAATACTTGGTGACTGAAGGACTTACAACATTGTCTTTCATTTCACAGTACTGGCCACTCAGTTCAACCTACACACAATTGAAAAGAATTGTAATAACATACTTGTACTACCCTACAAGAAGGTTTTCTTATATTGGCTCATTTCTAGCCCTTCTCTTGGGATTTTGAAATTGTTCTCAACTTAGTAAGACCTGTAAGACCCTTCACAAGATTGGGAACAGCAAGTAGCCAGCTAATGAGGAGCAGTAAGTGATAGTAACAACAGTACATTGGTGTAACTAAGGCACATTCATATCCTTTATCTCATTCGATTCTCAATAGGTCTGTGAGAATGGCAAGGCAGTTTTTCTTATTATCTCCATTTTCTTATTGTCTCTGTCCAAAGGAGGAAACTGCAGCTCGGAGAGGTTTATACCAAGTTGTAAAAATTAGAAGTGACTCTCACCACTGGTCCTGAAGGTGGAGTGGAAAGAGGGAACCGATTACAAGGGTCTACATATAACGAATGTCCATCTGAGGGATGGGCAACAGGAAAGTGGGTGAAGGGAGACGTCGGAAAGTGTAAGACATGACAAAATAATAATAATTTATAAATTATCATGGGTTCATTGGGGTGTGTGTGTGTGAAGAGCTGATACCAAGGGCTCAAGTAGAAAGCAAATGTTTTGAGAATGCTGATGGCAACAAATGTACAAATGTGCTTGTCACGATGGATGGATAGATGGATAGTGATAAGAGTTGTACAAGCAAAAAAAGAGTTGTACAAGCCCCCAGTAAAATGATTAAAAAAAAAAAAAAGCTTGAAAGTGGGAATGGCAGTGGGATGGAAAAGAGCAATGTTCACTCTTACTGAAAGGGAGGGAGATGTTGGGCAAGAAAGCATACTGTGCGAATGGCATCATTTCACTGTATGGGGAGGGTCACACTGCCCAAAAAAACACCTCCCTGCCCTCGAGTCGTTGCCGACTCACAGTGACCACAGAGAAGGGGGAAGAACTGCCCCTCGAGTTTCTGAGACAGCAGTAGAAAGCCCCGTCTCTCTCCCTGGGAGCAGCTGATGGTTCCAAACGGCAGGACTTGCAGGTACCAGTCCAATCAGATGACACTATCTAAAGGCAATGTTTTAACAGAAGGGAGGGGACAGCCTGGGACAGCAGTGACATCCCACCCACATGCCATCTTCGGTGGGTCCCTGGACCTGCACCTGAGATGTTTTTCAGGTAGTTCTAGGACTGCAAGCCCCTCGTTTCTTTCTGATACCACATAAATGCTAAGTTAACCTCGGATGTAAAGGCAAAGAAGAGATGCCAACTTGGCTTATTTTGGTAATAAAAAAAGCAGATAACCCATAGTTTTAAAAATACATAAATGCCATCCACACAGTTGGTGTGATGTTTCAGCCCATTGTTTCAGCCGCTGTGCCAATCCGTTTCCCGGCAGGTTTTCTTCTTTTCCTTGCCCTACCCTTCCTGCGTGTTGGCTAGAAGCTCTTACATCTTGTTCCAGGTAAGAAAGAAGGAAAAAAACAGAGTAGGGCAATCCAAAGTCCAAATCAACAACCTTTCCGAATCTGAGCCACAGACACTTTGCCTAAAGGGGATAAGGGCAGAACCAAGTTTCCACCCTCTTAATGCAGAAATGTGACCAATTGTTGATGGAAAAAGGAAAATCTGTTTCTCTCTCCCCTCCGCAAGAAAGGTATGATTCAATAATAACACAGTGGTGCCACCCTAAATCCCCATATCCTAATTAGATAGCAAAAAAAAACGACAAGTGCTTAAATTAAACACACTTCAGCTATAACACAATAGCAACCAAGTAGGGTGTCTCCAGCTTGGAATTTAATTAACAGTGAACTTGTAACCACCCTGTTGGCTCGTTCCCATGCCGAGGGTGGCAGTCCAGCGCATCATCAGTTATGGGTGTAGATACCTACGCTAAAGGCACGGAAATGGCTAGATGATGAGCAATAGATTCCACATGGTTGCAGAGACTTGAAGAAAAAGATCAAACCTATGAAACTGAAAACCAGCCAAACATCTGGGTTGCTTTCTTGGTGCCAAATGCCATCCCTTTGGTTTTCAAACCTCTTTTGCACAGAACCAAACTCAAGCCCAGCATATCTGACAATGCACAGACCCAGCCCAGCACTTAACTCCCTGCCTGCCTGAAATTCGGCCTGAGGACATCTGTCCCAGCCAGAACAGGAGTGCCCGAAAGCTTGAATGCAGCCTGCCATTCTCTCTTTGCTAGGACTTGCAACATCAGTACCGGCAGAGAGGATTTTGATGCTGGATGGCAAATTCCTGTAGGCTTGGCTTTGTACAAGGCCAAACAAAAGTATCTGCTTAATGAAGATGTAGGACAATGAATTATGGTCCCAAGATGATCAAACCATTTCTGCCATCTCCCTACACATGGATCACATTACCGCCAATGGAACCAGGCCAGTTCTGGACCAAATCTCTCTTTGTCATGCACAAAGCTGGGTGTCTCTACCTGATTCCTTTCCTTCAACAGGCTCTACGTTTCCTGCCTTCTCACAATCCTGCATTTCAGCAAGGTCCTGATCTTCCTTCTGTAACTAGCTATCCAAATATTTTTCTCAGTAAACAGGTTATGGGAAGAACGAACTTGCCACCCTCCAACAAATATTGAATTTTAGCCATGGGACAGACAATATGCTTAGTACAAAAAATTCAAACCTATGAAAAAATTTGCTTCTGAGCCAGGATCAGAAGAGCTGTATAAATCATGCAACAGCATGTACTAACCCACATCCTAAGGAAATGAGATCCTGCTGGACCTACTGGAGGCTGTGGATCTTAGGAGTATGTCTTTCGGACCTCCAGAAATCTCTTAGAATCAATAAATAACATAGAGGTGAGAGAGGGAGAGATGAATGATGATCAGAGCAATACTATCTAACTGCTCCCACGCTTCTGCTTTTGCATCTGATAATAACACTACAGTGAACCCTCGTTTATCGCGGTTAATCGGTTCTAGACCCTACCGTGATAAATGAAATTCCGCGAAGTAGGATTTCTTATATCCAAAAGTTTTACCTTTTCCTGGATGGTGAGCATCTTCCTCTGGCGCTGATTTTTTATTGTCAGAAGGCTTAGAAGAAGAAGCTCGTTTAGGAGCCATCATAGGGCTTAGATAAAATTTCTTAAAAATCGCAAACAATTACAGTACACTGTACAAAAGCAAAAATGCATCTGATACGTAGCTCCGATACGTAGCGATGCAGACAGAAGCGTGTACAGTATGAGCCAATCAGTGGCAGTAATGACAGAGCGTGTGCTGTTACGCAAAAACCGCGATAGAGTGAAGCCGCGGAAGTCGAAGCACGAAGTGGCGAGGGTTCACTGTAATTGTGCAACAGTAACAACTCACTCACCACCCAGGAGCCAGAGTTCTCTTTTTAAAATTCCAATCAGCTCCCGCCACTTTAACCTAAACCCTCACCAAACGTCCGCTTTGTGCATGAAATGAAATGTCTACTCCTTCCTCATGATGGACAAGGCCCCTCATGACTAGCCCGTGCTAGTAAGATGTCCATCTCTCTCACTCCAGACACACTGGACATCGTTCTCTTCTTCAAACCATCCTGCCCCAGGACTTTCATCTCTGTGGTACCCACAAGGAAATGCTTTTCTTCCAGAGTTCTGCATGGCTAGCCTCATCTCATCATTTAGCACGCAATTTAAGATGGAATACCAGTCAAAGTTTCCCAGAGAAGCTGAACCACACATGTGTATATAGGTGCATATATGTATACATGCTTAAACATACATACATGAAGGTTGATATAAGTAATCGGCTCACATGATTGTCAGGGCTGGCAAGTCTGAAGTCTGCGGGGCAAGCCGTGAGGCTGGAAACTCAAGCAAGAATTGAGATTTAGTGCTGCATCTGAAATCTCTAGGGCAGGCTGAAAACTCAGGCAAGGATTTCTTTTATGGTTTCGAAGCAGAGGTTTTTTCCTTCCCTGTGAAGTATCAGTGTTCACTCTGAAAACCTTCTACTGATTGAGACCCACATTATCAATGGTAATCTTTACTTAAAATCAATTGATTATAAATGTTAATCACATCTACCAAACTGAGCAAATGGGTGTCATGGCCCATCCAAGTTGCAATAAAATTAACCATCGCAGATGCTTCCACTGACGAGCTTATCTAAATGAGCACCTGACAGTCACTTGACAACTGCTTTCTTTCTTCGTGACACACATCACTATCTGTAACTATTTTGAGTTCTTTTATTATTTTTTAACTTGTCTAATAGGAAACTCAAACTTAACAAATACAAAATTCAGCTACTTACCTACCTGCTTCAGACTTGCTCCATCTTCAGTCCATTTCACTTTAAGGCAACTAAATTCTTTCTGTGACTCAGATCAAATACTCGGGCATCATTCTGGACTCATGTCTTGCTGTATAATACGGCTAGAAATTTTATTTTTTCTACCTTCAGAAGATAACCACTCCCCGCCACCCCCTTCACTAGTCTCCTTGACCTCAGCTCCGAGCATCTTATGATTGCCCAGAGCCTCCTGACTCTGCTTCTTTCTTACTCTCACATCACATACTTCCAACACAACACCAAGACTGACCTGTTAGGAATAATTTGCCATCTGAATTGATTGTGATTGTATAATGTATATGATGATTGTATAATTCTCTTAATGGGATTGAATTGTCTGATATGCGAATTATATGCCAATAAAACTTTCTTTTAAAAATTTGTCACTTAGTTCCTTTCCTCAAAGCTTTCCAGTGCCTTCTCCTCTGACTCGCTAAAGCCTAATGACTAGAAGCTAGGCCTGCAGTGCCCAGTAGGACGGTGCCTCGGCACCAACAGTGGCTCAGTACTTCCATTGTGACCAGTCCAAATCTAGATGGTCCCTAAGTGGAAAATGTAGACCAGATTTAAAAGAATTAATTTAAAAAAAGAAAAATATTTGATTAATAATTGTACACTTAATGCAGGTTGAAATGTTGAGATTTTGCACTTAGTAGGTTAAGTCAAATATGTCCTTAAAATTACTTTTATTTTAATGTGGCTATTAGAAAATTCAAAATTATGCTTATAGCAAACCTTTGTGACTTGCATAATATTTCTACTAGATAGCACTGATATAGATAGCTTGTAGTTATAAGACTAGATAAAATGATTTATGGAGTAGGTATAGAGACTATTAGAGGTTCAAACATGGAATCATGGGGCCCTACAAGATTAAGAAGTCAAGGAAATAAAAAGAAACAATTGAAGATTAAAGTTATCCAATGAGGTCAGAAAAGACTCAAGAGAATGATGCCCAAGAAATCAAATGAAGACAATGTTTCAAGGCAGTGTGATCAGTTATTGCAAGTGTTGCTGATATGTGAGATAAGGACTAAGAAGTGACTATTAGATTTAGAATCGTAGAAGTCATTGATGACATTGGCAAGGGAAGACTTGGTGGAGTGGTGAGGATAAAATCTAATGAGGGTGGGTGAGATGAAAAGACAAAGAGGAAGCGGAAGTGAGGACTACAAGTATGGACAACTCTAGGGAGGAATTTTGCTACTGAGGAGATAGGAAAAGTGGGAAGATACAGTGGGGGAATATTTTAATATGAGAAATTCAACCTGTTTAAGTGCTAACAGAAATACGTTGATTATATAAAGGAGAGAACCTCTCTGAGCTTGCTGTAGTAAAATTGATGGCGTAATCACCTCTGTAGATGTGAGATTCTAGAACCTGTTGCACAAGAAGAGGGATGTGCCTGAGATAGGAATAAGGACAGTTCTTCAAAGTCGCAAAATGGAAGATGGAACATGGGCACGTGGTGAAGTGATAAGAGCAGCATGTGGGAGCTCCCTTCCTTTTTTTTCCCAATCAAGAAGAAATCAAGGTCATCTGCTGAAAATGAGTCGGCAGGAGAAAGTGTTAAAGTCTGAGAAGATGTTAGGAAGGTTTCCAGCTTGTTTATGAAGTAAGAGTACACAGACTAGAAGTACAGTCATTGGACCCGATTAAGTTTGGTGGTTCATAAATGTAAAGTGAGGCCCTGAAGCAAGGTTGCCAGCCAAGTTCAGCAACCAGCAAAGAGGGGCAGAGTAAGCAGACCATTGTAAATAACCAAGACTAGAGTTTTGCCAAAACATGAAAAAGACAGGTGAGAATCAGGGTTAGGTTAAGGTAATGAATCAGGCTAGAGTTAGGCCAGCATCGAGGTGTCAAGGAGTTAAGGGTGTGTGAAGTGAGGAAGTCTAATGATTGACTAGAATACCTGGGATTCAAAGTAAGGGTATGAGGAGCAGTGAAAAGACAGTAGGATGAATGAAATTGCAAGTAAAATAATTTTTAATTAGAGAACGAGTAACTGTGACTGGAAAGACAATGGTGGTGGTTTAAAATAGAATGTTTGAGATTGAGATTATACAGAGTTGTTAAAAGCTTGGTTTAAAATAAGGTGTAAATAGTCCCTTCTTTGGGAATGAACGGCCGAGGTGAAAAAGAGCAAGATCAGTAGAGAAGAGATCACAGGGCCCAGAGTATTAAAATGATCATATCTACAAATTCTGACCAATATATTTTTGGGGAAAATGACAGTGACTTGGGTGACTCAAAGTCAGCAGAGGACTCCAATAGGAAGTGTCTGTTCATCATGTCATATACTTCTTGCCAAAGTTCTTCAAGGGCAAAGAGAACTTGGTTTGGTACGAGCAATGAAAACCAAAGAGACATCTCCTTTACCTTGAGGTCCAGATTCTATTATAAATTCATAGGTTGCCAATCTCATAAGAGTCATATTCTATCCCCCAAAGCTAATATAGCTGTAGGCCTTATGCTTTAACTCCAAGAAGTATAGAACAAAAAATAAGCTCACTTGACTAGACTGGAGCCCTGGTGGCTTAGTGGTTACTTGTTGGGCTGCTAACCTCAAGGTCATCAGTTTGAAACCACCAGCAGATCTAGGGGAGAAAGACAAGGCTTTCTACTCCCATAAAGAATTACAGTCTTGGCAACCCACATGACCCATTCTGCCCTATGGGGTCACTATGAGCTGGAATTGGCTCAGTGGCTGTGAGTTTGGTTTGTTTATTTTTGACCAGACTGTAAGCAAACAGGATTCTGGAAGATTCAGCTTTCAATTAGAACAAGAATGTAGAGAGTGCTCAGAGAAGAGGTTGAGAATAGAACCTTTTGCCGATTCTCTACAATAGAGAAGTGGGCAGTGAGGCCAGGGGTCAGCTTGGGAGAGTAGGAATTACCTGCATATTTGATCATCCTGTGTTATAGATTGAATTATGTCAGCTCCAAATCCCCAAAGATGTGCTATCCTCACCTTTATGCTGGTGACTAATCACATTTGGGAATGGGTTGTCTTTGTTACTTAATAAGACAGGATGCATGTCAGGTATCTATCGAGTAGATCTCTTTTGAGATACTAAAGAGATTAACTAGTAAGCAGAGCAGAGATGAGAGAAGAGAGATGCCGAGCCATGTGAAGACTGCGCAGGAGCAGATGCCAACAGAGAGAAAACGCCTTCCCCCAGGGAAGGAACTATCAAGTCAGACCGCTAACCTCGTGAACTGTGACAAGATAAATGTCTCTTGAAGTCACCTACCTGTGGCATCTTTGTTATACCGGCACCAGGTAAGTAAGGCACATAGTGACTGCTGTACCAGGAATACATTGGAGTGGTGAGGTTGTTCTGCCGATGGGTATGGAGAGCAGAGCGATGACATCGCCAGGGTCTTGCTAGGGATATGAGCCCTTTGAAGTTTGCTACCATCATCAGCATACTCAGGATGAGTACTTCCTTCACTGAACTTTTCCCCAAATAGTTGAAAGTCCCTGACTTGAGTCAGGTTATACTTTCATAAAGAGGCTTAGTACGTCTAAAGAGTATAAGAGAAATAACGAACCAAAAGAGCACAATAGCCACGTTCTAAATGTTGCTATTCGAACCCAGAAGTGTCTTGCTCTGTCCCCAAAGAAGCTAATAAGACTAGAGACTTCATGTTTTAGCTCATGGAAACCTGCCTTAATTGTTGAGATCAGAGGCATTGCATAAGACCTATATGGGTTCATAAAGGTATGTTTAGAAAACCGTAACTTCGGCATTTTCCCAAATGTACAGATTTCCCTGTCTAAAACTGTTTTCACATCATTCATCAACAACCAGACAAAGCCCACATGGAAGAAGCACAGCAGCCTGTGTGATCATGAGGTGTCAATAGGATCAGGTATCAGGCATCACAAAAGAATCATATCATTGTGAATGAGAGGGAGTGCAGAGTGAAGACCCAAAACCCATCAGTAGGCAACTTGGACGTCCCCTTACAGAAGGGTCACAAGGAAAAGACTAGTCAGTCAGGGTGCAGTATAGCACCGATGAAACATACAACTTTTCCTCCAGTTCTTCAATGCTTCCTCCCCCCCACCTGCCCCCCGCTATCATGATCCCAATTCTACCTTACAAATCTGCCTAGACCAGAGGATGTACATTGGTACAGATAAGAGCTGGAAACACGGAATCCAGGACAAATAAACCCCTCAAGACCAATAATGAGAGTAGCAATACCAGGAGGGGAAGGGGAAAGTGGGGAAGAAAGGGGGAACCGATCATAATGATCTACATATAAACCCCTCCCTGGGGGATGGACAACAGAAAAGTGGGTGAAGGGAGACATCGGACAGTGTAAGAAATGAAAACATAATAATTTATAAATTATCAAGGGTTCGTGAGAGAGGGAGGGTCAGGAAGGGAGGGGGAAAAATGAGCTGATAGCAAGGGTTCAAATAGAAAGAAAATGTTTTGAGAATGCTGAAGGAAACAAATGTACAAATATGCTTGACACAGTGGATGGATGTATGGATTGTGATAAGAGTTGTACAATACCCTAGTAAAATGATTTATATATATATATAAACATAAGAACAAATGTTTACCAATGATTAGAAAAATAAAATTGCACTTGATAATTCTGAATGAGTGCTATTCAGCTCAAGTTCATTGTGATCTAGCAAAATGAGTCAGTGGCTAAGATCTGTAGAAATGTTCTAAATGATTTTTTTATAATTGTTTCCTTAATAATGGAATCTTAATAAACAGGTCGATGTTAAATTAATAACATAGAAGCATTCTAAAAAGCTTATGGAAACATGATTTTAATCCACTCATACTCCTGTTTTATTTTGTTTGTGTTTTTCCCCCTTCCTGAGAGAATATCATTTATCGGAAGGAAATATTTAAGCTAGAAAATGAAAGTTAAAACATAAAATTGATAAGTAGTAAAAGTATAAGTCATTTCAATAACAACTATGAGAAGCTTCTGAGTCCAGAGCTCCAGTCTTGCTGTCACTTACTGGCTCCCCATGCTTCATTCAGTGACTGATCCCTGGGTCTGGGGAATGAGCTAGGCACGGCTATCCACTGGAGGATTAGCGACAAAACACTGTTCTTACCCATGAGATGTTCACTATCTCATTGGGGAAAAGACACACCTGACTGAACATTGTTTAAAGTGCAGGGCAGAGAATGGAACATTTGAACTGGGTGGTAAAGGTTGAATTGAAATTTGCTGAACAGAGAAGAAAATCAAGCCAGGCAGAAGGCAGGCCAGTACCAGGGTCACGGACAGTGGTGTGGGACAGAACAATGGGAATCTAAAAGGACTCATGGAAGATGAACCCTTTGCCCTGCTTCTAGCCTAACTCCCCCACAACAGTTCAGAGTGTCTTTTTTGAAACTTGGGCTTGAGCTGGGGCCTCCCTGCTACATCTCTTTATCCCCCTTATTACCTTTTTATTTATTTATTTATTTTTACCTTCTTCTCTTAGCTTCTAGTAATTCAAATATAGACATTTTCCTCAAGAAATCCAATCACCAAAAAAGCGTATCATTGTGAATGAGGGAGAGTGCACAGTGGGGACCCAAAGACCATCTGTAGGTAACTGGACTTCCCCTTATGGAGGGTCGTGGGGAGGAGATGAGCCAGTCAGGGTGCAATAAAGCTCCAATGAAACATGCAACTTTCCTCCAGTTCTTTAATGCTTCCTCCTGCTATCATGATCCCAATTCTGCCTTTCAAATCTGCCTAGACCAGAGCATGTACACTGGTACAGAGAGGAACTGGAAACACAGGGAATCCAGGGCAGAAGATCCCCTCAGGACCAATAATGAGATTAGCAATTCCAGGAAGGGTAAGGGAAAGGTGGGGTAGAAAGGGGGAACTGATCACAATGATCTGCATATAACCCCCTCCCTGGGGGACAGACAACAGAAAAGTGGGTGAAGGGAGACAGCAGACAGTATAAACATGACAAAATAATATTAATTTATAAATTATCAAGGGTTTGTGAGGGAGGGAGGGAGGGAGGGAGGGGTCGGAGGGGGGAAATGAGGAGCTGATACCAAGGGCTCAAGTAGAAAGCAAATGCTTTGAGAATGCTGAAGGAAACAAATGTACAAATATGCGTGACACAATGGATGGATGGATGGATGGATTGTGATAAGAGTTGTACGAGCCCCCAATAAAATGATTTTTTTAAAAAAGAAATCCAATCACAACAAACAGATCTATGCATGGCACCTTTCTGTCGCCTCCTTGCCTCACCTCAGCTCGTCCCAGACCTCTCTGCTCACACATCTACGATGCAGAATTCCTCCTTTTTCTTTGCTGGCACTTTCCAACAGCCAGTCAGACCTTCGCAAAGGTGTTTCTCTCCCTAACTGGAATGTTCTTGCTAGCTACTACGAGAACAAGGAGCAGCAGTGGCACAGGGATGAAATGCTTGGCTGCTAACTGGATGATTGGCTCCACCAGCTGCTCACAGCAGCAAGCTCTGCTAGCGTGTCTTCACAGAGTACAGCCTTGGAGACGTAGACTGTCCCATCTTCTTTGGCCTACAGGCTTCCTGTGAGTTGGTGAGGTGGGTTTGTAATGGGCATGATGAGAACTGTAATGACAATGAGTTTGTAATGGGTATGGTGAGACCCAAAGCTTCTTGCTCTGGTTATTTTTCTAAAACACAAAATCTCACAGCAGCTGACTCTGGTCTAAAGAATAAAACCCAAGCTTTCAGGTGTCTCTGCCACCTTTTCTTCAGCCTCCTTTTCTTCCACAGCCTCTACACCCTAGTCGTGCATGGATGTCCCTAAGGAGAACACATATATTTTCCGGAATAGCTGCTCTCAGATAATTCACTCACTGAAATTCCCATTCCCCATTTATCTACTTGTGAAAATTCTAGCCATCTGAGTGAGTTACGTAGTTTATTGTGCCAACCTGGCCCACAAACACATGTGGGGTTAATTGAAGGGCAGAGGGATAAATGGCTCAGTGAGCCTCACCTTTCGAGTTCTTGGTTCTCTTGCTTTGTGATGATCAGACCAGGGTGCAGCTGCCTTAGCCAGTTCCCTG
>NW_022103958.1:25001074-25002962 GCF_000313985.2 Echinops telfairi
ATGTTTTCTTGATGTGCATTTAACCTTTATATAAAACTCTCTCTTATACATGAGTTTCTGTGGATTTGTTTATCTAAAGTACCCAGACTAACCCACCATCCCTGTACAAATGTTTGTCATTGCCCAGTTGGGCCAGATATTAATTCTTTTTCCTCTTATGACTGACTAATTGACACGTGCCTGCAACAATGGGCTCAGCCATAGCTATCATTATGAGGGTGGCACGGGACCAGGCAGCGTTTCCTTCTGTTGAATGTAGGGGCAGTGTGAGTCGGAACTGACTCCATGGCACCTAACTACAGCAAGTGTTATATACGCGTATGTATCCTAGTATATAAAGGCCTGAGTCAGAAATATGACATGTATATATTTTCCCCAGTCTATAGGGCTTTCGTTTCTTGCAGCACAAGCATTTTAATATGGATATGATCCAATATATCTAATTTTGCTTTTGTTGCTTGTGTTTTGGTGTAATATCTAAGAAAACAATATCAAATCCAAGGTCATGGAGATTTAACCCTATGCTGTCTTCCCACAGTTATGTGTGTGTGTTCGTGTGTGTGTGTGTGTGTGTGTGTTACTTAAAAAATTCATGGGAAAATTCCATTACCTTTCAATTCCCTTTTTCCGTGAACTTTTTGAAGCCTCTGAACATGTGTGTGTGTGTGCCATTTTGAGTTAATTTTGTGTAAATGAAGATCTCAAAATCAAACTCACTGTCATTGTGTCAATTCTTATGAATGACTCCCCAAAAGGACAGAACAGCTGCTGTGGGTTTTTGCCCCAAGACTGTGGAACTTTACGGCAGTAGAAAGAAAGCCTCATCTTTCTCCCTCAGAGTAGCTTATGGTTTCAAACTGCTAGCCTTTTGCTTAGCAGCCCAACTCGTAACCCCCTTCAATTTAAATCTTTTGTAAGGGGATGTCCAGTTTTCTTATCATCTTTTGTTGGAAAGAATATTCTATCCCCACTGAATGGTTCTGACATCCTTGCCAAAAATCACCTGGCTATCGGTGTAGTTTACTTCTGAATTTTGAATTCTATTCCATTTATTTATATATCTGGCCTGTGCCAGTACCTTGATTACTGTAGCTTTATAGTTAAGTCGTTTTGGTATGCTTTTTGTGATCAACAGGTGTTTATAATTCACAGAGTAAACTGAATAGGGATGAGTAGAACATCATACATCATCATTAGTTTAATTCCCCCAGAGTTAAACTCCTGTCCATGGGGTTAGATCTTTTTAAAAAATTATTATTAAATACTTTTATTTGGGGCTCTTATATCGCTTATCTCAACCCGTACATTCATCCATTGTGTCAAGCACATTTGCACATATGCTGCCATCATCTTTTTCAAAACACTTTCTTTCTACTTGAGCCCTTGATATCAGCTCCTCATTTTCCCTCCCCCCACCCCCACCTGCCCACCCTCATGAACTCTTGATTGGTTATAGATTATTATTTTCATATCTCACATTGTTCTCTGTCATCCTTAACCCACTTTTCTGTTGTTCATCTCCCTGGGAGGGTGTGATATGTCAATCCTTGTGATCGATTCCCCCTTTTTCCCCCCACCTTCCCCTAATCCTCCTGGTATCTCTATTCTCATTGTTGACCCTGAGGGGTTTATCTATCCTGGATTCCCTGTGTTGCGGGTTCTTATCCATAGCAGTGTGCATGTTCTGGTCTAATCCAATTTGTAAGGTAGAATTGAGGTCATGATAGTGGGGGGAAGGAAGCATTAAAGAACTAGAGGGGCCTCCACTCAAGTACTTACTCAATGCAAGAACACACTGTTCTATTAAATTAACATTCCATGATGCACACCTTCCTGACACGATTGCTGAAGAAAAATGTGTGCATAAGCAAAGGTGGAGAAGAAAGCT
>NW_022103958.1:25004496-25047549 GCF_000313985.2 Echinops telfairi
TTGACACAATGGATGTATGTATGGATTGTGATAAGAATTGTATGAGCCTCCAATAAAATGATTTTTTTAAAAAGAACTAGAGGAAAGTTGTGTGTTTCATCAGTGCTATACTTCACCTTGCCTACCTGCATCACTACCTTGTGACCCTTCTGTGAGAGGATGTCCAATTGTCTACAGATGGGATTTGGGTCTCCTTTCCATGCTTAACCACCCTCCCCCCCAATTCACATTGGACATGATTTTGTTCTGGATCTTAGATGCTTGGTACCTGATCCCATTGACACCTCATGATCACACAGGCTGGTGTGCTTCTTTCATGTGGGCTTTGTTGCTTCTCAGCTAGATGGCCACGTGTTATCTTCAAGCCTTTGAGACCCCAGATGCTATATTTTTTGATAGCTGGACACTGTCAGCTTTCTTCACCACATTTGCTTATGCACCCATTTTGTCCTTCGGTGAGGTTAGATCTTTTTTGGTTTGGTTGGTTGGTTTTTGGTGATTAAATTTTGAAATCAGAAAATTTGAGTCTTGCAATTTTGTTTGTCTTTTCCCAGATTTCTTTTCTTTCTTTTTTTTTTAGTGGTTATTCTGGGTTACCTGAATTTTTATAGGATTTCTCAGGCTGCCATAGCCAGGGGCAGAAGAATAGGTCTACTAGGGTTGCCACTCAGATGTATTAGGATAATGAGGCCACCCAAATCCAAGGAGTACAGAGTTACCATGACAGTGGTCCTGGAAGGTAAGAAAAAGTGCATGGTCAAGGAACCTTGACTCAAAATGAAGATAGTATGACCAACAGCCAGCATCTAGAGGGAAGGGCCATAACCCCCTGTGTGGTAGTCACCTAATCTGGTGTCAATTTAAGGATTAAGAGTGTAGGGGTGGAGTCTAGGCTGTCAATCTGGAGATAGCCAATGAGACTTTCGTGTGGGTATGGCCTTCTCCTGAGAATTCTGGGAAATCTAGTACTTCCTCATTGAAGGCGGAAGACACCTCTCTCTCTCTCTCTGCTACTCCCTGGGAGACGTTGCAGAAGACAAGCCACTTGGATGCAACCAGACCTCGGAAGCCGGAGAAGCCACAGAGAGACCCCCGCCAGCACTGACCCAAAGACACCACTGGACCCAAAGACTTTCTACCCACTGGCTTGGGATCATCCTGCATTTGGCTTCATTGCATGTGTTTCGTGAGTCTGAAGAGGACTTTATAGATTGGTATCGGACATATGAGCTAATATCAGACTTATGGCCTTGGACTGGACTGGGCTGGGATGTTTTCTCAACGTTCAATTCCTCTTGTGTATAAACCTCTCCCTTACATACATATGCGTGCTTAAGACACCCTGGTATCAGAGGGCAAGGGATTTTTTTCCCCAAACATTGAGAGCTAATGTCATACTATTCTGCTAGTTTGGGGACTTCATTGGTATTCGGTGTTTCTTCTTTCCCTCCAATTTCTCCCATTTGCAATGGAAATGTTTGTGCCTGTTCTCTCATTGTGTCTTGGAAACAGGTAACTTTTATTCCAGACTTCACAGGCTTACAGGTGAAGGTTCTTTGCCCCAGAGTAGAACACGCCTTTGCCTAGTGTGAGTATCAGATTACCATAGGCTTGTGGAATTAATCGTAAAGTTTTTCTTCCTCTTCTTTTTAATAAAGAGTTTGTGAAAAATTACTATTAATTATTTTTAAAGTATTTGGTAGAATTCACCAGTGAAGCCATCTAGACCTGGCTTTTGATTTGCGGATAGTGTTTTGATTATTAATTACATCTCTATACTTATATTATAAGTCTATTCAGATTTTCTATTTCAATTTTGGTAGTTTGTATCCTTTGGGAAATTTGTTCATTTCTTCTAAGTAATATAGCCTGTTGGCATAGGGTTGCTTAGTGCATTCCTTAATTATCCTTTTATCTTGTGTAAAGTAGTGGTACCACCACTTGCCAATCAATTTGTTGCCCTGTGGTGGTTTGCATGTCCTGTCATTTTGATGCTGGCAGTTATGTCACCAATATTTCAAATACCATCAGGGCCATCCATGGTGCACAGGTTTGAGCACAGCTTCCAGACCACGTACAGACTAAGAAAAAGGAATATATTGTTGCCTTCTGAGGGATTAGCCACTGAAAACCTTTTGAATAGCAATGGAGCACTGATAAAGTTCTGAGAAAAGTCCCTCATGCTGGAAGGCTCTCAAAATATGAATGGGAATGAGCTGCCTCCTTGAAGGAGAGTCAGCCTTAAAACCATGGATGAAGTGAAGCTTTTAGGACCTTCGCTTGCTGATGAGGCATAATTCAAATTGAGAAGAAATAGCTCCATTAAAAATCCGAATTTGGCATGGGAATTCCAGAACACTTCATTGTGCTCACGCAGAATGTGCACATGGACCAAGAGGCTGTCACTGGAATAGAACAAGGAGGTACTACTGAGTTTAAAATCATGAAAGATATGTGTCAAGGTGATCATACTTATTCAGTCTGCATGCTGAACACATAATCCAAGAAGCGGGACTATCTAAAGAAGAATGTGGCATGGGGGTTAGAGGAAAGCTCATTACTAAGTTTTGATATGCAAGTGATACAACCTTGCTTGCTGAAAGTCAAGCAGAAGTGAACTTTCTGATGAAGATCAAAGACAATCTGGGTTACAGCTCAATGTAAAATAAAAATAAAGTCCTCACAACTGCACTGACTAACAAAATAAGCAGAGGAAAGATTGCAGTTCTCAAGGATTTTATTGTTCTTGGCTTCATGGGAGAAGTAGTCAGGAAAGTGGATAGCACAATGCCTTGGGGAAATCTGCTGCACAACTATTTACAGTGGTTGAAGAGCCAAGATGTCACTTTGACCACTGAGGAGTGATTGACCCAAGTCATAATATTTTCAATTATCTTATATGCATGTGAAAGCCGGACGATGAATAAGGAACTCTGCAGGGGGATGGGTGCGTTTGAATTATTGTGTTGGTGAAGAATAGTGAAAGTATCATGAGCTTCCACAGCAAACAAACCTGTCTTAGAGGAAATGCAGCCAGAATGTCCCTTGGAAGTGAAGATGGTAGTGATTACAGTCATCGGAGCCATCTCCATTTTTTCCTTGGTCTGTCTAGCTAATAGTTTATTCATCACGATGACTTTTTTCAAATCATCATATTTCCATTTGGTTTATTTCCCCTATTATAGGTTTTTGTTCTTTTTTCATTCATCTCCATTATTTCCATCCCTCTACTTTTCTTCCAATCCCTTAAAATTCAAGGTCATATTGTTGATTTGAAATCTTTTTTCTTTCTCAATGTATGTATTTAAAGCTACAAGTTTCCCTCTAAGAATTGCATTATCTGCATCATAACTGTATCTGAAAGCCATTCAAGGAACGCTGATGTGCATATTTGGTGGGTTAGTATTGCTGCAGCTTTTTCTGTTATGGTAAACTTCATATACAGATTTTTTTTTTAAATTTATCAGCATAGCTGCTCTTCTTTTGAGTAAACAAAAGTTATTTTAAAGCAAAATGTCTTGTGTGGGGTTGGTTAGACATTGCAGGAAGACGTGTTTTCACTACAAATATTTCTTTCATAGTGTAATCTGTAACAGAGGAATACGTTTGTTTTCATTGGTTTTCTCTATGAGGTGAGGATTTACAAGATTATATTAACCCTTTCTAAAAGGCCCTTTAAATTGGAAGTACCCTTTTCTGCTCCTCTTATTTTTTGGCAGCCCTGACAAAGACAAGGACTGTTTATGTCCTTGAAGTAGTAGTCAGCTAGTCGTGCAAGCTTCCTGGGCTACCAAAGTGCCTTTCCCTTTGGCCCATGTACTTTGTTATTAGCCTTGCTTTTCCCATAATTTGGCAGCAGCATTACCCCCCACTCCATGTGACAAGTGACATCATTGCTATAATGAGAATTCCAAGCAGCACCACTGGATCAAAGCCCATCTGTGTGCCTGCTCCCACACTTGACAAAACAAATTCCAAATTCATTCAGCATGCCAGTGCCATTTAGTCACTGTGACATATCCCAAATTTTGGACTCTGTGCAAAAACCAATCTGTGCCCACAAAATTAATCATGGAACACATTTTATGACGTTTGACAACAACTTAAAAGGTTCTCATCTCTGGCAGGTGGCTCTGCCAATCTGCAAGTATGTGCACGACAAATCCTGAACGATATATTGTGTGGCTGAAAATACATCGTGCAGAATGCACACCCTGGAGAAAGACAGAGTGAGCCCAAACAATCCTGAAATCCGTCGGTGGGGCACGTAAGTCAGCACGTGGTACTGTGAAGGAAGGTTGATGGCCTCAGGTACACGGAGAAAGCCAAGGGAAAGGCAACAGCTCGTTTGCCAGTAAATGCTGAGAACATTGGCACACTCGCCTGTGTTGGCAGGACCAAGAGTTTGAGGTGGCTAATTTAAGCGACAAGATCCTGGCAAACAGATTTATTTAGGGCAGGGGTGCGTCAGGAAGATGCCAAAAAATAAATTAAAAAAAAAAAACATCAATCTGTGCCTTTATATGTACTGCAGAGTGATGATGAAACAAGTGACATTAACAAAGTAAACCTTCATTTTAATATAATCAACTCATGATAACAAGGCAAAGTAGGGTTTTCTTTAGCTCTCTGGTTCAAAAACGAAGTTTTGTCTTCAGATCTGATTTCTGTGATGAGAAAATTTGCCTTTAAAAGGAAGTCTGGAAAAGAGGTTCCCCACAAGTAGTTCTGTAGATTGAGCCATGTTGAAATGCAGGCTATGTCACATTTTACATCATCTGCTTCAATGAAAGCAAACCTTTTATCCAAAATTTCCCATTTCTGAGGAGTGTATTATAGACACTCTGTTGGGAAAAAAAAGAAGGTCGATACTTTAATATGCATCTGTCCCTTGACTTAAGAATAGCATTTTGCTCCATAATAAGACATAGCTGCTTTTGGTATTTATTAAAAGGAAAGAAAAACATTGCCATCAAGTTGAATCTGATTCATAGCACTCTGTAGGACGGGTTCTAAGGCTGTGATTTGTATGTTAGCGGACTGTCACAACTTTCTCCTGTGGAGCTGCGGAGGGGGCGGGGTGGGGGTGGGGGTGGGGGGCGGGGTTCGAACTGCCAAACTTTCTGTTAGCAGCCAAGTATTTGTTTAATGTCTGTGCCACCAGGGTTCCTCTTCTTAAATATCTATACTCTGTAGTAATTCCCTGTGACACACAAATAAGTGTATGCTTTGACAGGCAACAAAATAGTAAAACAACCCTCTTGTTACCTCTTGCTTCCGGGTACTGCTCTCCGCTTTCCAAGTTTGCGCCAACTTCCTGCTCCCACTAGTCCTGCTTGCTCCCTTTTTTATGTCCTTGATGCTTAGTACACTATAAGTGCAATGTCTCAGGTTAAAAAATGTTTTTATTGCCTGGCAGCCTGCTTAGGACTTTCATTTTTAATACAAAGACTATATTTGCATAATTTAGCTTTCACTGGGGTTTGTCTAGACCCAGACTTCCTATTCTAATTTGAGTGCTTCTCTTTATTCAAGGCAGGGAGTAATATGAGGAAGCAAGAGGTGAAGAGACGTTCTTCTACAGGAAGAACAATTCTTGATTAGGAAGCCTGGCGATTTAATAACCTTGCTGAGACATAAAAGCAGACGCAGCCAGCCTCATGCGTGCTCGCAACTGCCTCCTTTGAGACACATGGCACTCATGAGTCCTCCTCTGGAAAGTGAAAACTTCCAGTTAGGTTCTCTAGTTCCCTCCCAACTTTAATACTCTACATCTCTCCTTCTATAACTTTTTCTTTTGGTAAGTTGACTACAAATGGCTTGTTAGCTGATTGAATAATGTTTTCCTCTCTCAGAATTAGCTCCTAAATTGTTTTCTTGCCTAAGCATCAATGGGAGCCCTGGTAGTGCAATGGCTAAGGCACTCAGCTGTGAGCTTAAAGGCCATCCTTTGGAACCCACCCTGCTCCCTGGGAGAATGATGTGGCCATGTGCTTTTGGAAAGATTTGCATCCTTGGAAACTATTTGGTACAGTTATTCTCTGCCCTGTAGAGTTGCTATGAGTTGGATTCAACTTGTCCACAGTGGGTTTGGTTATTTGGCAAAAGAAAAATGTGTAATTTTGGTTTACCGTAACATAAAATCACTTGTACATTATTTTATCATAGAAATGATTCACTCAATAATGTGCTACTGTAGTTTCACATAGAAATAATCTAGTTCAAAATACCCCAAACATTGACCCTTGTGTTAGGCTGCCAGCATTCTAATCACTGCGAAGTTTTAAAAATCTATATTGATGGGCATTTATAGAGGTCTAAATAAAGGCATGTACATATGCAAATATATTTATATATGAGGATGGGAAAATAGATCTATGTGCATTTATTTATAGGCTTAGTATTAAGGTAGCAGAAGGACATTGGGGCTCCACTCAAGTACTCCTTCAATCCAAGAATACTTTCTTCTATTAAATTGGCATTCTATGATGCTCACCTTCCTGACAAAACCACTGAAGACAAAGCAGGTGAATAAGCAAATGTGGTGAAGAAAGGTGATGGTGCCTGGCTATCAAAAGATATAGCATCTGGGGTCTTAAAAACCTGAAGGTAAATAAGCAGCCATCTAGCTCAGAAGTAACAAAGCCCATATGGAAGAAGCACACCAGCCTGTGTGATCACAAGGTGCCGAAGGGATCAGTTATCAAGCATCAAAGAACACAAAATCATATCATTGTGTGCTCACCTCCATGATACGATCGCTGAAGACAAATGAGTGCATAAGCAAACGTGGCGAAGAAAGCTGATGGTGCCCGGCTATCAAAAGATCTAGTGCCTAGGGTCATAAAGGCTTGAAAATAAAAAAGTGGCCCTCTAGCAGAGAAGCAACAAGGCCACATGGAAGAAGCATGCCAGCCTGTGCGATCGTCAGATGTTGATGGAATCAGGTAACAGGCACCAGAAGTCCCAAAACAAAAAACCAAAACATATTGCTGAGAATGAGGGGGGCAAAGCAGAGACACCAAACCCATCTGTAGACAATGGTACATCCCCTTACAAAAGGGTCACAAGGAAGGAGTCAAGCAGGGCGTAGTATGGCACTGATGAAGCACACAATATTCCTCTGGTTCTTTGAGACTTCCTCACCCCCCATAATCATGACCCTAGTTCTGCCTTTCAGCTCTAGCTAGACTAGAGCATGTACACTGGTACAGATAAGAGCTCACAACACATGGAATCCAGGTCAGGTAAACCTCTCAGAAACAGAATTGGGAGTAGTGATACCATGAAGGTAGGGAGAAGGTGTGGAGAGGAGGGGGGAAAGGGGGAAGCAATCACAATGATGGATGCATAACTCCCCCCAGGGGGACAAACAACAGAAAAATGGGTGAAGGGAGACAGCAGTCAGTGTAAGACATGAAAACAATAATAATTTATAAGTTATTAAGGTGTCACATGGGGGTGAGGGAGGGAAAAAAGAGGAGCTGATACCAAGGACTCAAATAGAAAGTAAATGTTTAGAAAATAATGATGGCAACATATGTACAAATAAGCGTGAAACAATTAATGTGTGGAATGTTATAAGAGCTGTAAGATTCCCCAATAAAATGATTTTTAAAAGTATTCATGAAAATGGAATGAAAAGAAATGGCATTTCCCCCTGACTTTTTAAAGTCCCCTGTATACGGATATATGCATTTGGTGGTTTTCATCTGCAGAGTCCATCAATCGTCCTGACAAATGAGGAGACAGAGACCTGGAACACGACAGTGATCTTCTCAAGGTTACATTATCACCCTGAGAATGATTCAGCCATGACTAGAAGCCAGAGCTCCTGACACCCAGATCCGTGCTTTCTGCATAAGATCAAGCTGCTAACCTGAAGGCCACGAGGTAGAAACCACCTACCGCTCTGTGGGAGAAAGACGAGACTTTCCACTGGTGTGCAAACTTACGGTCTTGGAAACCCGCAGGGGCAGTTTTACCCTGTCCTGAAGGGTTGCCGTGAGGTGGAAAGGACTCGACAGTGACTTACCCCTAAGGGAATCAACATACCTCATTTCAAATGTGTATATAGTCATCTAGTATATAGACACGCATAGCCTTCCACGCCCGAGCCTATTCCTTGGGAAGATGTTCTGCCCCCAGGCCTTACACAGGGAGGGCCTGAGTTAAGCAGGCATGATGCCACACTGTTTCCACTGCACCAGGGAAGCAGGTATCTTAAAGCTCACCAAGCGGTCTTTGGGACCTGGTTCATGTCCATGCTGCTTCTCCTTGCCCTCCTTAGGTCTCTAGCTCTTGCTGCCTACTTGAATTCTCGGGAATTACTGGATAGACCCAGAGTCGAGGTCCACACTGCTGCTGGAGATCAAGGAAGCAATTCAAATTTGTATATAAACGTACATCTTTTTAATATTTAAATTGTGGCACCTTCGTTTATAGCTGGAGCTTATGCAGAGGTGGCATAGTGGGTTCTGCACTGGCTGCTAGCTGTAAGGGGCACCAGTTTCAAACTACCAGCTGCTCCAAGGGAGAACGATGAGGCTTTCTGCTCTGGTAAAGAGTTCCAGTCTGGGAAATTCACCGGGGCAGTTCCGCCCTGTCCTGTGGGGTCACCTAGAGTCAGAATAAACTCCGTGGTAGTGAGTTTGGGGTTGGGTTTTTTGTTTTGTTTGTTTGCTTGAGTTTAGAACCACTGTTGCCTTACTTTAATTTTATTTCTGAATTTAAACTCTCACTGCCATCAAGACGATGCCGACTCATCATGACCCTATAGGACAGAGTAGAACTGCCCTGTGGGGTCCTGAGACTGTCACTCTCTGGGAATAGAAAGCCTCCTCTTTCTCCTAAGGAGCAGCTGATGGTTTCTGTTTGGTGGCCTGTCTTTAATAGCCCGATACAAAACCAATACACAACCAGGGCTTCTTATGTCCAAACTAGGGACACTGTGAGATGAAGTGTTTTTCTGTGCATGATAAGATATAAAGTAAATCATGTCTTTTCAGGTCTCTTTAAAGTATTGAAAAGCAAGGAAGTTATTTTGAAGACCAAGATGCACCTGACCCAAGCCATAGTATTTGGAGTCGCCTCATATGCCTGTGACAGTTGGCCATTGAACAAGGAAGACTGACGAAGAATGGATGCACTTGAACTATGATGCTTGCAAAGAATATTGAAAGTACCACGGACTGCCAAAAGGACACGCACATCTGTCTTGGGGGAAGGACATCCAGAATGCACCGGAGAAGCAAGGGTAGCGAGACTCGGTCTCCTGTACTTCGAGATGTCGTAGGCGAGACTGGTCTGCAGGGAAGGGCATCGTGCTTGGCACAGTGAGGAGCAGTGAAAAAGAGGGAGACCCTTAACTAGATGAAGGGACACAGTGGCTGCAACCATGAGTTCAAGCATAAAACAATTGTGAGGATGGCGCCGGAGCAGGCAGTGTTTCACTCGGTTTCCCTGGGAGCCCGAGCCAATTTGATGGCGCCTAACAACACGTATTCTGAAGCACTTGGCTAGTAACCATATGTCAGCTGCACAAATCCACCAGGTTCCAGGAAGCAAGATCAAGAAATTTACTGCCGTAAACACTCCTGGAGAGCCTACGTGCAGCTCCACTCTGCACCATAGGATCCCTATGAGCTGTGATCCACTCACGGGCACCCAGCAATAAAAGAAACATGCATTAAAAATAAGTAGAAAAATAAAAAATAAAAAGAATAATTATTCGATCAACCTTTTTTACATCGTTTTTTATCAAGTGAGTATTTTTATGATCCCATTTTCTCCTTTAGTGGCTTATTCTCCGTTTCTCATAGTTCTTTAGGTTTTATAGTATAATCTCTAACTTATTGAAATCTACATTCAATCTAATTTACCATTTCATGCATAAGAACTTTGTAACAGTAGATGTCCATTTCCCCCTCTCCTGGCTTTATGTTAAACCCCAGTAAGTTATTGCTGTTTTTGCTTTAAGCAACCTATAATATCTTTTTATTCATTTCTTTATTTTACTGTTGTTGTTTTTTGTGAAGTGAAAACAAAAACACCAGTCAAGTATTTCCACCTTTGAATATGCAACCATTTGAGATCAAAGGGGCAGTATTTCCTCCAGGATAAAGTTCAGAAGGGTTGGGTAAGGAGGAAGAAAGGGAACAGAAACACTGGGAGGAAGTGGGATAAATAAGGTTACATTACAGGGATTGCCATCAATAGCATGAAACAAAACTTGTATGAATTGGTGAATGGAAAGATAATCTGTCCTGTCAACCATGCAGTCTCCCCTGGCTCTACTTGGTTTATGTACAGGTTCCTCAGGAGCACGATGAAGTGTTCTGGAATTGGTATATGTATGCATACACACACACATACACATATATATATATATATATATTTGCAATGTTGTCTGTACTTTGTTAGGAACCACAATGTCAACTGCTTCTGCCTAGTCAATGAAACACCTTTTTGTTATTCTCTGCTTTTGGTCAAGATCTGACATTAACAAGGATATCCCTTGTTCCCTGTCCTTTTCTGAGTCTGGCTTAGATTTTTGGCAGTTCCCTATAGACCAGTGGTTCTCAACCTGTGGGTTGCGACCCCTTTGGGGGTCGAACGACCCTTTCACAGGGGTTGCCCAAGACCATGGGAAAACACAAATATTTCACAATATATAATTACATATTGTTTTTGTGATTAATCACTATGCTTTATGTTCAATTTGTAACAATGAAAATGCATCCTGCATATCAGATATTTACATTATGATTCATAACAGTAGCAAAATTACAGTTATGAAGTAGCAACAAAAACGAACTATTAAAGGGTCGCGGCATTAAAAGGTTGTGAACCACTGCTGTAGATGTACTGCCATAGCTGGTTTCAATTATCTTCAATAACTTTTACTTGCTTGTGATATTGATATTAATCAATAATTTCTACATGAAACATTAGGGTAAAGGTCCTTCAGTATACTCCAAAGTACTAATTTTTTTCACAAGCCCAAAATCTTATACAAAAAAATTTCACAAAGCCAATAAGTAATATTCTTAATGCAGTCCATATTCCTAGGATCACTTTCAAAATTTCCTGAATCAAGGAGATTATTTCCCAATTAAAATAAATATTAATTTAGTAACTGTTCTGATTCATCTTTAGTAGAAATGTAAGGTAGTCTGCTTATGTAAAGATTTACAGCCTTCAAAACCTTATGAGACAGTTCTACCCAGTCCTATAGGGTCACCATGAGTCGGGAATAGAATGGCTGGCAGTGGTGAGTAGATTCTACTAGTATTTTTACAAGCCCTGGTGGTGTAATGGGCCACACATGGAGCTACGCACCATAAATTCAATGGTTCAAACTCGCCAGGAGCTCTACAGGAGAAAGACGAGCTGTCTACTCCTGTGAAGATGTAATCTCAGGAAGTGATTCAGTGACAGTAGACGTGGCAGTGGCTGATCCATCATGAAAGCAGCCCTGAGGGTCCAGTGGTTCCTAATGGAGCTGCTCATGGGAGGGTCTGCAGTTGTGAGCCACCAGAGGGAGCCTCTGTGGGAGGAAGGTGTGGCCGTCTGCTCTGGTAAGGATGACAGCCCTGGAAACCCGATGACCCTGGGGTGGAGCCCACTCAGAGAGTGGGCATTCGTAATGAATGTCACCACGACACTCGTTTTCTTTAAACATGGATTTTATCACCAGAGTATTCTGTTCAGAAGCTTTCAGTGGTCTTGCCTTTATTCCTATTGCTAAAGCCTTTTGTACGCTAGCCCTCAGGGCACCCCCTCCCTCAGTGCAACCACCACTCCAGTTGAGGTGGTATATGCATTCCTACGTCCAGTTTTCACTCATGTTGTTCTTGCCTAGAATTCCCTGAGTCTCCCCACTATGGCCACCCTCAAACTGAGTGCTCCAGCCCCAGCTCCATGTCATGGAAAAATGCCTTCTCTTTTTTCATACCGTAACCATTTTGGCTCAATAATCCGTATGTTTTTCTATTCACTTGTAATGTCAAAAACATATTCAATAAATGTTTATGATATAGCTACCGTCTACCAGGTCCCTTACCAGACACTAGGAAGACAAATTTGATTGTCCTTAGACTATCTAGCTCCATTTCTTAGCAGTGTGCAAACTTCAGTATTTCTACAGAAAAGTCTCACTTTTTACACTGCTATTATTTTTATATATTATTTGGCTTGTGCGTTACTCCGGGCAGACAAGAGAAATCCAGAGACACTCACGTGTATGAGATACCTTTATATCAAGAAGCAATTATGCATCAATAAGACATCTCAGCCCATTCCAAATCAAGTCCATGAGTTCCTTATTAGGCTAAGGTGACCAGACGCCCTGCTTTTGGTGGGACAGTCCCGATTTTTAACAATTTTTCCCACATCCCGCGGCATTTTTAAAAAGTCCTGATTTTTGGAAAGAATGCATGACAAGCTAGGGTATACGGTTTTCAGCTGCCATGTGGCTATTTTGCCAGGATATGAGTTTTATCAATGGTGTCCTGCTTTTGTCCCACTTTACCAATGTTAAAATCTGGCCACCTTATAAGGCCGTAAGTCCGATATTCACCCATAAAGTCCTCTTGAGACTTATGCAACACATGCAATGACGTTGAATGCAGGAAGATCACAGGCCAGTGAGTGGACAGTCTTGTGGATCCAGTGGCAGTGGAAGTATCTTAATGCTGGCAGAGTTCTCCATGTGTCTCCTCCAGTTCCGGGCTCTAGCTTAGCTCCGTGTGTCTTCTCAACAGGAATGTCTCACCGGAAGTGTGTGAGTGTCCCACCTCCAGCAAGATATATCTCCTTAGTGGCTCCAAATGAGATCATCAAGCTTTGACTTGATTAACAGGCTAAACTCCATCCCTTCACTCTTAAGTCTCAAATTGACAACAGATTATGTAACTACCACAGCTTGATTACTTTTTTAAAGGATTTTTACTTTTTTCTTTCATGCGCAGTATCAGTCTGATGTTTGATTATAATATCTGTCTGGTTTGGGTATCAGGATGGCTCACAGGATGGATGAGCTAAGAACTTCATCCTCTTCAGTTTTCAGGAGGTTGTATAGATTATTATTATTTATGTCCTAAAAGGTTTGGCAGTGAAGTCACCTGAGCCTAGATTTGGATGTATATATGTATGTGCCCATAGGAGGGCTTTTAATCACAACCGAAATTTCTTTAATAGGTACACAGGGCTGTTTAGAGTCTATTTCTTCTTGAATGAGCTTCGATAATAGGTACCCTTCAAGAAACGTCTCATTTTATCTCAAGTTATTGAAATAAAGCTGTTACTATTCTATTAGCATGTTGTCTTATAATTTTGTACTATTCTCCTCTTTCCTGATACTGGTAATTGCTTCTCTTTTTTCTCTGATCAGTCTAGATCAAGTGTATCAGTTTTGTTTATACAGTTTATCTCAGAGAATCAGTATTCATTTTCTTTTTTTGTCTATTATTTCATTCATTCTGCTCACTTAGAAACAAGGATGGCGAGACTTGGTCTCAAGTACTTTGGACATGTTGTCAGGGAAGGAAGGAGAGGGGAGAGAGGGAGAGAGGGAGAGAGGAGAGGGGAGAGAGGGGTAGAGGGGGAGAGGGAGAGAGGGGCAGGGAGAGGGAAAGGGGTACGGAGAGAGAGATCAGAGTGAAACAAGGGCTAGAATTCAGGCTCTTGACTCTTGAACGAGGGGCCAAGCGTCCCAAAGTTGTGGTGAGTTCCCATCGAGTCGGTTCCGACCCACAGCGACCCTTTGCTAAGGTTCCCATGAGTCTGATCAAGCGCGGCCCTCCCGGGAGGCGGTGTCAAAGCACCGGCTTCGGCAGATCTCGGAAAGGCAGGATCTTCCAGAACCTCCATGCGGCCAGAGCAGCGGCGCAAGGCAGCGCGGCAGCGGCCGGCCCGGAACTCTCGGCAGCCTTCCCGCTCTCGCGATAACGGCCGGCTCTCGCCCTTCCATGAAGGCCCCGCCCCACGCAGCAACCTTTCTGTCGTCATTTCCTGAGGGGCTGTGGGCCGAGGGAGAAGATGGCGGCGCTCGGGGAGCCCGTGCGACTGGAGCGGGGTGAGTGCGGCCGAAGGCAGACCGGGGCGGGCGGCGGGCAGGCAGGGGGTCGTCTCGCGGGGGGAGAGGAGGGCAGCCCGGGGTCGAGTCCTGGGAGCCAGGCCGGGTCTCGCGCTACGCCCGGCCCCGGGGCGGCGCTGGCCGTCTCTCTCAGCGCGCGGCCCGGGGCAGCGCTCGGGCGCACACGGCCTGTCCGCCTGCCTGGACCCAGGCCCCCCAGCCCCGGCTGGGCCCCCCGGCCGACGCGACGCTCCGAGAGTGCCGCCGGAAAAGCAGACAGCACAGCCCGGCCGGGAGAGCCCGCCCCGCGTACCCAGGACCGCTGGTTCCGTGGCCCTGCTGGCACAGGGCCTCGGTGGAAGCGCGCGCGCACCCCTGCCTTTGCCTCACGCACACGGTGCACGCACACTCCGTACCCGCGGCGTCCCCACAGAACCCCGGGGATGTGCCTGGGTACACGTTTTGTCCCTGCATTCCGAGTGGTGGGTTGCCTCCCACTCCGGCCCCTCCCACCTGCGGTGCAGGTGTTTTATTGACCGGGTCCTGGACCGGCGTTTCATAACTGGGTGACCCAGGCGGAGCAGTGGGGGGTTGTAAAGTCGTGTTCCTCTTCCCTAAGCCGTAGTTTAGAGAATTTCTAGGGTGGCGGATTGCTGGTCTTTTGTGGAAAGTGTTAAGGAGACTAGAACCTGCTCTGCAGAATCCTTAGAGCAAAAAGCTTGTGAACTTCCTTCCTACACTCCTAGCCCTGCTGCAGATTTTCAATTTCAAACAATTTAAGCTAGGCCCTTGACTCACAATGTTAGAAATCACTGGTAAGCATTATTAAGAAGTACAGAATGAACAAATTGGAGTACTGGCGTACACAAGGTCGGCCCCTCCGGTACACAGACTGCACAAGACTACTTAACTGAAGGCTGTCCACTGAAATCCATTTAACAGCAATGCAGAGAAAGGCCTGGCGTTCAGCTTCTTTCTGGAAAGATTACAGCCAAGAAACCCCCATGAAGCAGTTTTACTTTGAAGCATGAGTCACTATGAGTCTTACTTCCTGGGTGGCACCAAGTTAATTAAAATTATCTTGCAAATATTAACATTTTCCATTATAGTCCAAACACTAAATAACTATAAAGCGGGAAAACATTTTTAGAATTGTACTTCAGAAACCTTTCTTCATTCCTACACACCAGCAACTGCATGCTTAACATTGTTAGTTTGTTCCTTAGGGTGTTCAATGGTTAGAACCCTCTTTAAATGAGATTGTTGCTCTCTGGCACACCAAGCTATTAATTAAGCCATCATTTTTTGACAAAGGAGTAACTACTTTGGGAAGATTTGCTAAGTTCAGCCTAAGACGCTGACATCTTCCTCCTGAGTATAATGGCACTGTGCTTTGTAACTGGGATCGGATGTGTTCAGTGTTAACAAGAGTAGGTGTAGTCCTCTGAAAGCTAGTTGGAGGATTGTACCCTGTTGGCAGTCCTTTGTGTTTTTAAGTGCAGCATAAACTAAAGTGGAACTTCTCTCTGACATTTAGCTTTCATAGCCATGGCTTTGTGTTTTATCATTTGTTTGCTTTTGTCTCTCCCAACCTTCTTTTACACAAGTCAAACTCAGCCTTGGAGCCAATTCTGACCCTTAGTGCCCTTACAGGGCAGTGGAGAACTGCCTCTTTGGGATCCTAAAGCTATCAGTTTCGAGAGGAGCAGAAAGCCTCATCTGTCCCAGAAGGAGCCACTGGTGGGTGTCAACAGCTGACCCTGTGGTTAGCAGCCCAGTGTGTAACCCCCTATGGCATCAGGGCTCCTTCACTTGGGCAAAAGAGTGCTACTTGCATGGATCACTCACTGCCTTCCAGTGGCTGCTGACTCTGACCCTGTAGGACAGGTAGAACTGCCCCTGTGAGTTTCCGAAACCGTAATTCTTTTTTTAATTTTAATTTTTTGTTTTACTTTTTTTTAAAATCTTTTTATTAGGGACTCATACAACTTTTATCACAATCCATACATACATCAATTGTGTAAAGCACATTTGTACATTCATTGCCCTCATCATTCTCAAAACATTTCCTCTCCACTTAAGCCCCTGGCATCAGCTCCTCGTTTCCCCCCCCCTCCCCGTTCCCCACTCCCTCATGAACTCTTGATAATTTATAAATTATTATTTTGTCACATCTTACGCTGTCCGACGTCTCCCTTCACCCACTTTTCTGTTGTCTGTCCCCCAGGAACGAGGTTATATGTAGATCCTTGTAATCGGTTCCCTCCTTTCCACCCCACCCTCCTTCCACCCTCTCCGTATCGCCACTCTCACCACTGAGACTGTAATTCTTTATGGGACTAGCCTTTTGCCCTCGAAGCAAAGTGGTTGGTGGTTTCAAACAACTGACCTTGCAATTCCCAGCCAACCCATAACCACTATGCTACAAGGATGGATTACTAGTGGTAGCTATTTAATAGGATAAGAAGTCAATTACATCAGTTTTGATTCTTGTTTTACAATTCATTTTAACAGACTTTATTAGCAAGCAGTTCGTTCTCTGAATTTTACAGTGTAAAATTGGTGCACCTAATCAAGATCTTGAGTGCCTTCTAAATCATCAAAACATGATTAATTAGAATTATGTAATCACAAAATAGGTACAGTTAAGGGCCAATAAAGTATTTTACTTCTTGCCCTTTTTTTGTTGCTGTTAATTGGAATTTAGATGACATATTGTAATGTTATAAACCAAAATAGTTGATGGCCATCCTGGTGGTGAAAACTCAAAAGTAGAGATTGGTTTCCATTGCATGTGGCTGACATGCGCTTAAGCACTTATTGGTCAACAGGCACAAAGCTGACACAAGCTGGGCAGTCTTTTCTGTTGCGTAGCAGGTTGCCATGCATGAGTCATGGCCAACTCCAGAGCAGCACAGAACAGCAACAATTTCATCACCTGAAGTTGAAGTCTACTTCTTTATTCATTCCATTTATTGCTAGTTTTCCAGATGCAAACTAATGGCCAGTCCCGGAAAAAGTCCCAGTCCTTCAATATAGCATGAAATTCAGAACTTCTTCCATTTAAGCCCAAAGGAGGCACAGGAATAGTAGGGTACAATAGTAAAATTGTAGTCGCTGATAGTATAAAAACAAAAAGAAGAAAAAAATTAAAAGTAGAGATAGTCATATTGCTAAGGCATGGCCCTGAAACATGAAATCTCATAATCACAAATATTATGGATACTTAGCCTCATAGTTCACGTTGACAATTACCTACCTTGCTTACTATATTTATAAGATTTGCTGATACTAGTATAGCACTTAAGCTTGCAATATGCCAGGCTCTGTTCCATGCATAGTGTATTCTGCTGTCTTGTACCTATTGAGGCAGATACCATGCTTCTCTTTTACACTGGAGGCAAAGGCTACATAGGGAGTTTAAATTACATGTCCAAGATCATAGCGAGTTTTGAAACCAGACTTGCAAAAAATATTTTTTATTTTGTAAGCATATCGTTTCATAGAACGTGTCTTGATTAAAACACCATATTAGTAAGTTGAAAGCAGATCAGGTAATCTTTTAAATTTGTACTATTGTTTCAAATATGCCTCTGCTACTATATATCTACGTATGTATCATGCTTCCCTTCGGGAGGAGAACCATGAGTTCACTAGCATACAGTGTTTGTGCTGTCTGGTGCTTTGGTTACTAAGAACGATGATTTGGAAATTTGCATTGACTCCATAGTACTGATAATACTGTTGGCTTTTCTGAAGATGCACATTTTCATGTGTCTCTCACTTTCAGCCCCAGTCCTTTCTTGTGACATCTTGTGTAGTTTATTTTCGAGATTTCACTTCTCAGAGGTTTTATTTCCCAAATTTCATACTTGCATGACATGAGTGTTTCTCTCATGTCCATTATAAAATTTAGCATTGTTCTCAATTTTCATATTCCTACCTTTCTTAGACACACATCTTTCCCTATGTACACATGCCCACTTGACCCATCTTATAGATTTCCTGTTACTCCTTGAGGAATGACCCTTAGCCACCACACTGTTAACAAATGCATTGAGGCTGCTGAGAGAAACTGATGTATCGTGTTCGTTTAACTTTAGATATTTGTAGAGCAATTGAATTGCTGGAAAAACTCCAAAGGAGTGGAGAAGTACCCCCACAGAAACTTCAGGCTTTACAGAGAGTTCTTCAAAGTGAGTTTTGCAATGCTGTAAGAGAGGTAAGTAAGCCAGATTAAAATTTACTAAAAACTTTAAAAATATATATTAAAACCTTGAACTAGGTTTAGGTAGGGTATATTCTGGAATTTGGACCTAGAATTTTTTAAGGCAATAAAATAATCTTTATTAGAACTGGGACTCCTTTCATTTTGGGGATTTCTGATACAAAACCTTATAAAGCTGCATAACTTGAAATTTTTACCATCCATTTGCCTCCTTAAAGGGCCTGGTGGCACTGTTGGTCAACTGTGGGACTGCTAACCACCAGGCTGATGGATTGACCCCACCAGCTGCCCCCGTGAACCTTTACAAACTCAACATCCTTAAGGAAGGGGCACTTGTGTTCTCTGGGGTGGTTATGGGTCCGACTTGACCTGATGGCAGTGGGCTTTTTGTTGTTCTTGTTTGCTTCACATCAAAACTCACATGTAGTAGTGTTTTCTGGCAGTTAACCACAGTGATAACTTTGGGTTTTACAGGTGTACGAACATGTCTATGAGACTGTGGACATCAGTAGCAGTCCTGAAGTGAGAGCTAATGCAACTGCAAAGGTATCCCCCTTCCCCCATTTACCAAAAACAAGAAATCTTCCAAAAGTGGCTAAATAGAATGTATAAATGCAATTATTGATTTATAACAGGTTTATTCTGAAAAGTAACACAAATATCTTTCAAGCTGCACTAGACTTCTCAAGTACTTATAATAGATGAGACATTTAAAATATTTATTTCTGTTGGAGATTTTATTAAGTTTAGATGATACATTAAAATTTACTTGCATGCAAGAGATAATCTGTATTAAACATGATTGTGTTATGTAGTATACATCTAGAATTGTGCAAATTTAAATCAGAGTTCTTCAATAGTTTGTGGCATAATAGTCCAATCATATTAAGAAGAGTTGTAAATCAATTTCAGAATATTTTCTTTTTCATACTCGTGGCTTTTGTTTTGTTTTTAATAGTTTTTTAAATTTTTATTTACCTCACATACAATTTAATCATTCAGTCTTATTAAGAAAACTTGTGCATTTATTACCACAATCGATTTTAGAACATTTTCTTCTGGTATTCAGTGTTACTAGCTCCCCGCCCCCCGCCCCCACGCACCAATCCTCCCCTGCCTTGTCCCTAGGCAGTTACTAATCCATTTATTCTCTATAGATCTACCTATCCTGAATTTTATATACAGGAAATCATACATACAAAACACAAACAGGAATCAAATATGACCCAAAAAGAGGACTAAACAAAACAACTGCAATCAAAAAGAAAATATTAAAAACTGAAGCAACTTTAAAGCAGGTCAATGGGGAGATCAAATAATAAAGTATTAGATTTTAACCTAACTATATCTGCCATAATTGGTTTTATACTGCTTCCTATCTGATAGCAAGCCTATTCGCATCCCTGGACTCTAGTCAGGATTCACCAGAGAATTAATAGATGTGGGGACCCTATAAATGCATTTGAATGTCTACTGCCATATGTAACCTTCTGTAACCCAGGTGTACACCATTTAAGCTCAGATACCATTCATTCCCTTCTTTGGATTTGGATTTTATTATTTACAGTCCTTGGATCACACAGGCTGGTGTGCTTCTTTCATGTGGACTTAGTTGACACCTCTCTTGGGTGGTAAATCAACGTTTTGAGGTATAGATTATTACCTCTATTTCGTTGATGAGGATAACTGACAAACAAGATTGGGTTACTTGCCTCTATCCACAAAAAGTAACTGGTGGGCTTGGGATACTCCCCCTGGCTGCTCTTTCTCCAAAGCCTGTCTTTCTCCTTTACTTTTAACTGCAGTGTGGTGTAATGGCAGCAGCAGATTGCCTCACCCAAGCTGCACGTGGCAGGTTTTGTGTGGTTTTCTGCACCACTGTTTCCTCAAAGGAATTAAGAGACTACATTTGGAAAGAGCTCGGTAGCCAAGGCCAGCCAAAAGGTTGGCAGCTCGCAAGCGCCGGTGAGATAGCTGTGGCCGTGCTTCCAGGAAGATTGGACGTGGAAATCCTGTGGGGCAGCTGTGCTCTGGACCAGTGAGGTCGCTCTGAGTGGGAAATGATTGATGGCAGTAAGATTTTAGGGGAGGGGTTCTCAAATAATTCAGCATCTACCTCAATGTTCATTAAGTGATCTATCAGCAAGAGGTGACTTATGGTAGAATTTACCCTCTGTCATCAAATTCTGATTCCTAGTCGTTAGCAGCTGATTTTTCATTGGAAATGTCTTAATTAAGGAACTCTGGGCTCAGTAGTCAAAGTGCTCAACTGCCACCCAGAAAGTTGGTGATTCAAACCCACCAGCTGCTCTTTGGAGAAAGATTTGCCATTCAACTTCCTTAAGGATTCACAGTCTTTGGAAACCCTATAGGACTGTTCTACTCTATCCGTACAGGATCACTGTGTGCCGAACCGACTCCATGGCAGTGGGTTAGCCTGTTAGCTCTTGCTGCTATTCCCGCATGTACATCATTTTCTCATGGTTCTGGAGGCCAAAAGCCCGATTCAGGGCCAGGGCCCTGTGACTGCTTCCTTGTTGGTAGTCCCATGTGTCCTTGGCATGTGCCTTCCCTGGTGTGTGCACATATCTCTGTCTAGATAATCTGCTTTGTTTTTCTTTTTAATATGTCAGGTGTGATTGGATTTAGGATACATCCCATGTGGAGCTGGCATTGTTTCATTAACATAAGAAAGAACCCTATTTCCCATTAATTCACCAAAGGAAATACTGTATTCTCTGTTAAATATATATAGAGAGAGTACATGGTTGTAGGTTAGAGAAAAAAAGATCGCAGAAGTCTCATTTTAAAGCTGTTGCAGTTTTTTTTAAGTGAAGGAAATAACACAGATTAAGCCCCAGGGGAACCCCCTTTGACCATGGACCAGGGATAATTGCTGATGTAGTCAGGTTGAAATGTGGCACCCTGTCATTTGCTCTCCCTAATAATCCATTTCCATTTGTTCTAGTTTCTAATATTTTCTGCTTTATTTTTGGTTGGGGTTTTTATCTGTTTTGCTTTGTTATTGTTAGCTGTTCCTATTAATGTTTTCTGTATATGAAATAAACAGAATAGGTGAATCTATGGCGACAATCACTGTGCTGATGATGGTTCCTTGGAGGTATGGCGGGGGGAAATGGGGAGCTAAATAATGATGAGCACAGAATGGAGAGTCTTCTAAAACTGATGGTGCTCCTGCTTGTACAGCTCTTACTGAGGTGCCGCAATTACTGGGTTGTATGATTTGTCATTTGCCAATAAAAGTTGAGTCAGAAAAAATTGTTTGAGTCTAATTCTTGAGTTATATGACCTTCACAGATTGCAGACTTCCTCAGCCAGAGTTCCATTAGTGGGAAAATGAGACTTTGCTTAAACTTTGCAGCAGAGTGAGTTTCGGCAAATTTGGGGGTTCCCCTTGTGTTCGCTCATTGTGATCCGTAACCAATATGGTGTCCTTTACTTAATCACCTTGGAAAATGCCGTATATACTCGAGTGTAAGCCAATCTGAATATCAGCCGAGGGACCTAATTTTACCACAAAAGCTACATTAAAAATGTGCTGAAAAACTCGGCTTATACACAAGTGTATATGGTAAGTTAAAATTAGTTAACCGCCAAAGGAGAAATAGACCACTGTTACAGGGAAAAACAAAGACTTTCATGTCCAAGGAACTCTGGCGCTGGGCAGGGAGGACAGAAAGCAGCGGGCAGGACTGGTGCTGGGTGTCAACTTGGGTGTCCACAAGAGGGAAGGGAATCAAGGAGCGCGGGAAGGGGTTTGATTAGTAGTAAACCTCTGAATTTACAGTACAAAATGATTATATAAAATAAATATGTTAAAATAGACAAATTACAAGGTTGTGTTAGAATAGTCTAAATTTAAAAGTTTGATAAGAGACTTGGCTCTGTTTCATTCTCTGTGGTAGTTTAGTAATAACTGGGTAATTTGATCTAGCCACAAAAAAGCGTTCACTTTGACCTCCCTCGGTATGGAGTTATTCCTTGACCACCTAGTTAATTGTAGTGTACGGAGTAGCCTCTCCAGCTCAAAGCCGCAGCTGCTGGGGACAGGAGCTCTCCCAGGGGCACAGTGCTCATCCTCTCTCAAAGGCTGCTCGCCAGGGACCGCACAGGGTTGTGCAGCAGCAGTTCTAGTCCCCGGAGGGGCTAGAAATGGCCTGAGAAATCTTAGTGTTTCCTATGTAATCCCAAGTTATTCTTTCCAGGGCCCCTTTTTAAAAAGGGGCCATTGAAGGGTCAAAACTAAGATCCCTCAAGTTAAGTTGTTTTTTAAGAGACAAGAACTGAAGTAAACAAAGATGGTAAATTTTCTTTCAGGCTACTGTTGCTGCTTTTGCCGCCAGTGAGGGACATTCTCATCCTCGAGTGGTTGAACTGCCCAAAACAGAAGAGGGCCTTGGATTCAATATCATGGGAGGCAAAGAACAAAACTCTCCCATCTACATATCGCGGATAATCCCAGGGGGGATTGCTGATAGACATGGAGGCCTCAAACGAGGAGATCAGCTGCTTTCTGTTAATGGAGTGGTAAGGATTTTATTGCTATGTCTAGTGGCGTGTTGTGACCACTTGGGGGTGCATTTGAGAGTGTTTTTTGAGTCGTTGCGGTGTAAGTTACCAATGATTAGTATGGTTTTTATAAAGTAATTAAGCTTTTTACTAGTTAAAGTAATGTGCATTCAAGTAGAAACTATCATTTTAGCCTTTCAGAATAAATGACAATTGTTTACTTCTGATTTAGTGAACTAAGTAGGCTATGTAGATTGATAGACTAATTACCACTAGAAAGAATATGAAACCTTTGGCTTTTTGAGTTGCTTACCAAACCTACATCTTAATTTCGCGTGTGTGTGTTTTTTCCTAGAGTGTTGAAGGAGAACATCATGAAAAAGCCGTAGAACTGCTGAAAGCAGCCCAAGGGAAGGTTAAGCTAGTAGTGCGATACACACCCAAGGTCCTAGAAGAAATGGAGTCACGCTTTGAGAAAATGAGATCAGCAAAGCGCAGGCAACAGACTTAACGCTGTTCAGAACTGTGTAGTTCACTTCGCTTTTAGCTTGAGAAGTGTTGCTTGTGACCTACCTACTGAGGGCCGCAACGCCAGTGATTGTACAAAACGAAGAGAAACTTCCGCTGACGACTCCTTGCCATTTTATAAATGCCTCTTTGAACATCATTTACGGTTCCCGAGATGCATACACTTTTTTCTGACAAGAAAAAGTAATTGGGTGTTGAGGGCATTTCTGTCCTGCTGTTTTTACAGGCCTTTTTCCAAATGCAGATTTTTGTCATAAAGCTGTTATAGATTTTTTAAATGCTTTTTTAATATTAAAATGTACTTTTACATTCTTAATCTTTTTTTAAAAAAAGCTTTCATTTGGCTGCTTATTTAAAAATAACAATTCTCCAATTCTTTTTTTTTTTTGGCTTTATTTTTTCTTAACCTGTGACATTTCTTTACAGTTTTCCAAGAAATTAGACATAAAGTCTCAGCTACAGCAGTTCAGTACACTGTCAATGTTGGCATCACTGCTACATTTTGTACTTTTGAACACTTAATCTCGGTAATCAACAATAAATCATTACTCAGCACAGTCAAAGTTTTTTACTTTTATTTAAACATAATGTATAATGAATGTTCATTTATACTGATTTATAAAAGTGAGTTTTTAAACACTGAAACAATCATTGCTAAAATAGGTATTCTTTCATAATATTAGAGCAGCGAGGTAAGAGGATGTAATTTGATTGTTAGCGTTCCTGATTACATCCCTTTCTATCTATTTATATTCAATGATAATATCATAAATTATAAATGCATAAACAAGTTCAGATTTCACTGTTTGCAAATTTTTTAATGCTACTCATTTTTATTTAAATAGACTTCCTATTTTTTGATGGTTTCATTCTTAGTGATGAGCAAGTTAGTTTGGGTAAGGAATAGTGGTCGGAAAAAAAAAGTAATTCCTTCAACCTCAGTCTCAAGAATTACATTATCTTTACCAGCCTAATTTACATAGTTGATTTTAAATAGGAAGAAGATAGAAAGTATGTTTATGGTGTGTAGAAATTATGAGGTGATTAATTCATAATCCTCTGGCTCCTTGTCAACATGAGTAGAAACTCATTCATATTAAAATTGCCAGATTTAGAAATGTGGTCTTTGTTTACAATTCAAGTACCATGAGGATTATTTTGAGGGGTTACTTTATTTCATTTGTCCATTGGATGGCACTGTTGTACTGCAAGGCAGTTGTTAAGTGTATGACTGTGAGGTCTTTTAAGGCTGAAATAGGTGAGTTTCATTTTTACTTGCATAGGAAAATTTGTACCATTAAAAAAATTTAAAGTGATGGATACTAGAAAGAAGTTAATGGGTTGAACTGTATGAGATTTGGCAAAATTATCTACCCTGTGTAAAATGGGCATTTTGTAACATTCCTTCAAGAAAGAAATGTGTACCTTTTCCTGCATGATTGTGAGTCTTAAATGATTGTTCCAGTTTTCAATGATTTACTAAGCAAAAGTCAATCAGCATTGTTATTTATCGCTTAGGAATTGAACACTGGATTGCATGATTGAATGTCTTGTTCACCCCAAACTGTGCTTGCTGTTGATAGGATTGTGCTGTTAGCTTGTATATTTTCCAAATTAATTAATGTTTGTAAAATGTTGAGACTAAAGTAGTGTAGTAGAATTATGGACTTATTTTAATTGTAAAATTTTTAGAGATATTTGTTGTAGACGTTTACATATTAAAGCGAGGTATCATTGCACATAACCAGTAATATTATTGTTATGCTTGTATTCTTGCATTACACGGGTAAGTAAGCCCTGAAGAAATCTTATTTTAGTATAGCTATATCCAGCTGCAGTAGTTTTTAAGGGTGTGTCAACATTTCATTATAAATTATAGCTTCCTGGTTCAATATCAGCTCTTTGAGAACTTTCAGCCAAGTTAAATCTTTTTTGGTGTTGAAACTTAGAAAGCTGAGTAAGTTTTCCCCCCTTCTTTCCACAGTAATCCACAATCTGTTCTCTGTGTGGGTTGGCACTATTTATAATTCTTAAAATGAGGATAGTTTAAAGGAGCCAAATACAGTAATTTTACTTGCTACTGTATAAGCATGAGTAGCAGTAGTTTGTTTGCATTAATATAATTTTCACTGTGTCCCAGAATTTTAAATCCTAACTTAGGAAAATCCAATTATTCACTGGCAAAGATGTACAGTAGTGGTATAGTATAGCAAGAAAATGAATGGAATTTTCATCCTATAAATGTATCATTTGTGAACATAACTTGGCACATTATCAATGGATAATGTTAGATTTATAAGTTACAAATACGTATAAGTTACCTTTCATACCCAATTTCCATTTATTTTCTTTGTATTTCAAAATGAGTTGACTCCTTAGCTTTCAGCTGTAGTTGCATATTAGAACACTGCTGAACTTTAAAAAACAATACCTGGGTCCCATCCCGGGGTGGGGCCAAGTTTTCCAGGTGGTCCTGGTGGGCACTCAGAGTTGAGATTCAGTAATTTCTCCTGTCAAAAATGTTCTGATCACACTGGGCCCTGCTTTGAACAAATTCAGTTGCAGCTATTTAATGATGGCTTTTATTTCTTAGTTTTTCAAGGAATAAAGAGCATTTGGCATTCCTTATCTGAAAAGTAATTGCAGTCTACCTTTTTAAAAAGTACAGTTTGCCAGCCGGTTTGAATGTAAATTTTTAATATCTGTCCTTTTTCTGCCCTCTTAATCTTTAAAACCTGCAAATAGAAATGTTCATTATTTGAGGAAGCTTGTTTAAAAGTACAGCTGAAGAATAATGTCATTGATAATTATGTGCTTTCTTAACTGGCCACTTTATTCATTAGTATAATACTAGAGTGCGGTGGCCAAGTTCTTTGGAGGTTTGATGACTCAGAGTTTTTTTTTTTAATTGTCCTCTTCTAAATCTGTAAAGTCATTTTGCTCAAGCACTTAAGTAGTTTGGCTCAAGTACCTTGTTTACAGATAAAATGGACATAGCATTTAATAGAAGAAATGCTTATGACTTACCTGAGAAGAATGTCAGCATGTAAGAGAATCCATGTTGTGAATAATTTATAATCTGGAAAGATCATTGAAATATCAAGGATACTAGTAATTGTATTTCCTGAATAAATGGATGTTTATGCATTTTCTAACTGTTAACAGTCTGATTTTTATTACTTTCTATGATCCTAAATTTTGCTAACTTCAAAGTTTGCGAGGTTCACTAGGGGTTAAATATGAACAAACAAGGTCATTTAACTAGAACTTCAAAAATTATTTGTGTCTGGGCATGGTTTTTAGTAATGGCAAAGTGTATTCTTTCTTTTTAAACATTAATGTGAAATAAATATAATACCCAAAATAGACTTAAAATAACATTTTCAATAGATGACCTCATTGATTTATTTAATTTTGTACAGGTCATTTAAACGAAATTTCTACTAAGCTCTCTGCTTTGGGGAAAAAATATCACAAAACTCCAAAATAGATGTGTTTCTGAAAGATGTGTGAAAAATAAAGTAATATGTATGTATAAGTGTTGTCTGATGGTTACAGTAATGAATCTCTAAATTTCTGTGTTTGGCTTTGGTTTTAATAAGGTACAGCTGCAGGAAAAACAACTGTGTCTTTTTAAGAGAGAGCATGGTTGTTAGAGCCACATTAGCCAGGCTGGAGTCTCAAGTCTTAGAACTGTGTAGCTTCAGACAGGTCACCTAACTGCCCTTTGCCTTGGTTCCTTCAAATTGCATCAGGGATAAGGGCACCTCCCAACCCACACCTCGGTCCCTGTCATGTAGTTGATTCGCACTCGGCAGCCCTGCAGGGCAGGAGAGAACTGCTCCTAGGGGGTTCTGAGGCTGTAATCCTTGTTTAGATCTCTCATATTTTTATTTCATGAGAGTGATAAGCCCATCTAGATGAATGAAACAAAACATAAGATTGTGGTTTCTTTTTTGTTTTATTGGCACTTCACATATAAAATTCAATAGTTCAGTCATATCAAGAAAAGTATAATCAATTACCATAATCAATTTTAGAACATTTTCTTCTCCCTTGTATTCATTGTTACTCGTGTAATTGTTTTTTCTTATTGTGGCAAAAATATGCACAACAACACATTCTCTAACAACTTCTACATATATGATTCAATGCCATTGATAATATTTGTGTTGTACAACCAATATTGATAGCCTTTTCCAAATTATTCCACCATTTACATAAACTCAATGCCCTCTAACTCTTCCTCCTTCACCCAAGGTAACCAGAGGTTGTTTTTTTAAACAGTATTCTTGATATGATTCCCATATCATATACTTCCATAATTAAATTGCTTTTTAAAAAGAATTATGTATACATCATCATTATCAGTTCTAATTATTTTTCTTCCTGCATTCACTTTTTGCTCCCAATTTGCTATTTAAGTAGTAAAGTAGTTCAAGTTATCTTCTTTTTCCTATTTATAGATCTTGTTAGGCACCATTTAGCTGGTTCCACCTCGCTCGTTGTGACCCTGTGTCCAACAGAAGGGAACCCTGCCCGGTCCCGTGCCAGCCTGGTTCTCGATGTTTGAGTCCCTGGCTGCAGGCACAGTGTCTGTCATTCCGTCTCACGAAGGGTCTTCTCTCACCAACCCTCTTTGAAACATGATGTCCTTAATGCGTAGTTCTTCTGCCGTGTTCTTAGACTGTGCCAGCTGTCACTTGCATGGAAGTGATGGAAAACTCCGTGGGCTGTTGCAGGCCATTTTAGTCCTCAAAATCATAACCGTGCTCTTCTATTAATTCCTTCCATGTCTGAAGTCATTAACATGCCGTTTTGTTTCCATATCTTTAAACACTCATTGAAATGCCATTCTTGCTATTAAAAGATTGGTTCATTGGTATTACTGTTCCTTTAAATTGCCTTAAGCACAATAGCACTTTCTACCTAATGGGTTACTTTGTATCACAAAATTAGAAATAGTGAGGTTGTGTTAAGTACAACAGAGAAAAGGCCGCACTGTCTTGTGCCATCCTCACAATTGTTCCTACGCCCGAGCCCGTTGATCCAGCCTCTGCATCAATCCACCTCGTCAGGGGCCTTATCTTGCACCGCCCCTCCACTTTACCAAACACGAAGTCTTTTTCCAGGGCCTGGTCTGACAGTATGTCCGAAGTATGTAAGACAAAAGTCTTGCCGTCCTTGCCTTTAAGGAGCACTTTGGACTTCTTCCAATATAGATCCATTTGTCCTTTTAGCAGTCAATGGTACTTTGAATTTTCACTACAGTTCAAATGCATTGATTCTTCTATAGTCTTCCCTTTTCCATGCCCAACTTTGACATCCTTGAGAATACCACGGCTGTGTGAGGTCACCTTAGTCTTCGAAGTAACATCCTTATTAAATACTGAAGAGGTCTTGTACAGCAGATTTACCTAATGCGAGGCATCTTTTGATTTCTTGATTGCTGCTTCCATGAACATTGATTGTGGATCCAAGTAACAATATCTTGGACAACTTCAACCTTTTATTTATCGTGAAGTTACCTGCTGGTCTAGTTGTGAGGGTCTTAGTTTTCCTTACATTAGTTGTAATCCACCCTGACGGCTACAATCTTTGACCTTCATCAGCAAGTGCTTCAAGCCCTCACTTCCGCTAGCAAGGTGTTGTCATCTGCATACTGCAGCTTGTTAATGAGCCTTCCTCCAATCCTGATGCCCCGTGTTTCATCACTAATGCAGCTTCTTTGATGATTTGCTCCGCATACAGATTGAACACATGTTGACAGGATACAACTTTGACAGACCTTTCCTGATTTTAAACTATACAGTATTCCTTTGTTCTGTTTGCACAACTGCCTCGATTCATGTACAGGTTCTGCATAAGCACAATGAAGTGTTCTGTAATTCCCATTCTCAAGGTGACCCATAGCTTATCATCTACACCCATGGTTCTCAACCTTCCTGATGCCGCGACCCTTTAATACAGTTCCTCATGTTGTGGTGACCCCCCCCAACCAACCATAAACTTATTTTTATTGCTACTTCATTACTGTCATTTTGCTCCTGTTATGAATCGGGCAACCCCTGTGAAAGGGTTGTTTGACCCCCAAAGGAGTCACGACCCACAGGTTCAGAACCGTTGGTCTACACAGTCGAATGCCTTTGCACAGTCAATGAAACGAGTTAACATCTGTTTCCAGCCAAGCTCTATCTGACATCAGCTGTGCTATCCCTTGGTCCATGTCCTCTTCTGAAGCTGGCCTGAACTGGCCGTTTCCTGTCAACCTTTGTTAGATGATCTTAAGCAAAATTTACTTGCGTGCAATGCCAATGATAGTGTTCTTTAGTTTGAGTATTCTATTGGGTCGCCTTTCTTTGGAGTAGACACAAACATGGGTCTCTTCCAGTCGGTTGTTCAGTAGCAGCCTTCCAAATTTCCTGGCATAGACGAGTGAGTCTTCCAGTACTTCTTCAGCTTTCTGACCGTTTCAATGGGTCTTCCATCAATGTCTGGAGCCTTGTTTTTGGTGAAGTTGTAGCTATTAAAAATATTTAAGCGGTGAATACTGTACAAAATCACAAGGAAATGGCAGCAGTTTCAGTAAATTATGACCCTCTCAAAAATATTATTTTTAAATAACAAAAATAGCATTGCAATGACCATTTAAAGATGTGGAAGCAAAATAGCACATTAATGCCTGAAGATATAGAAGGCATTAATTTAAGAAATGACAATGGGAAAAGCCGAAAACTTTGTGGGCTATGTTTTTATTCTTTTCAATAAAATAGTTAGACCCTTTTCAGTTGAAACTAAAATCCCTTTATTTCTTCAGCCACTCAACTATTCATTGTGCATCTGTGCTAGTATGGAGCTCAGTGTTCTAGTGAGAGAGAAAGTTGTTACCTATTACAAAGTCTAGCTGGGCAGGAGACTGAGGGTGATGAGAGAAAGAATACTCACTCGGGCCATTCAATCACTTTGTAAGGCTCACAGGGAGCCTCGGCCCTTCCCCTCATACTGCCTTGGGCTCAATCAGTCACAATCCAACGCTTCGGAGCAGTTAGCTTTGTGGTTTGTGGTTCTAGCAGGAATCTTCATACATCGTACTTCCCACCTTGTTTCCAATTACTGAGTATTACCACTGTCTGTCCTAGTGTGGTGGCTTGCATATTACTCTGATGCTGGAAGCGATAGCATTAGTATTGCAGATACCAGCAGAGTCACCCGTGGTGAATATGCTTCCGCTGACGTTCCAAACTAAGAGAAGGAAGAAAGACCTGGAAATCTACTGAGAGTCATCGAAACCCTTATAAATCCCCACAGAATGTGGTTTGACCTACTTGCCTTGGGCACATACATCATCAGGAGGAATCACCACTGGAGGGCATCATATTGCATGAAACACAGGGCATCGGAGGCCCTTGGTGAGACAGACTGGCAGGACAGCCATGGAAATATAATTAAACCTGTCACCGATAGTGAGGATGACCCAGGACTGAGCCACGTCTTCCCTTGGTTGTACAGAAACTCACCATGTGTCTGAGCAGTGTCTCCGGCAATTCTCTTCAGCATGCGTTTGAATACCTGCTTCATGTTGATGATGTGATTGAACTATGGAATGTTGTGATATCTATAATAGCTCACAATAAAACGCCTCAAAAAAGAAATCTAAGCATCTCATCACGACCCACCAATTCCTGCAGAAGCCGGCTCCCTGCCTCCCTCTCTCAGCCTTGCCCTCCGTATCTCCCACTTCACCTATCTCAACAAGACTTGCTTATTCCCTCTGCCCGGAATCCCCACCACCCTCTGCTGATGTGTATCTATTTGTCTGTTTTGTCAGCCACCCCTTCCTTCCCCAAGATTGTAAACGTCCTTACCTGTTGTTTTTTTCCATGGTCCTAGGCCCAAGCCAGCGTCAACCCTGGCCTGACACACAGGCCCTCTGAGGGACCATATTACATAGTGAATTCAAGAGAGACCTGTCTGAGGAGGTGACCTTTGAAGAGAGACCTGAGTGGCGTGGATTGGAGAAACCAGTCATGCAAATATCTGGGGAGTGAGGGGTGGGTGGGGGGTGGGAGGGTGTTTACATGAACCGCTTCATTTTAAAGCGAATTAAGTAGGGATTGAGTCAATAGCACACCACCACCACCTTCTGTAAATATATATGCCCTCACAGAGAGGTATTAATTTATGCTGTATTTAGACCCCCAAACCAATCACGTCGATTCCAACTCCTAGCTACCCTGCAGGGCAGAGCGGAACTGCTGCTCCGGGTTTCTGAGACTAAATCTCTACAGAAGCAACTGAATTGAGAGTAGCCCCCAAGGCCATGTGGCTGACCATTTTCGCCTCCTCTCCCATTGCACCACACGATGGCGCTGGAGAACCACGTTTTAATTTGAGGCTTTCTAGGCGAAGGTGGAGGAGCCTCGGTGAGCTGTGATGGATACAGTAGTTGTAATCCACACTGAAGGCTGCAATCTTTGATCTGCATCAGCGAATTCAGAACCACACACTGAGAAAGACGGGGGTGGGGGTTGGGGTGCTTTCTGATCTGCTGCAGTCTCAGAAGCTCACAGAGGCGGTTCGGCATTACACTATAGAATAGACTCGCAGGGGTCCTCAAACCTTAAGGCCTGCGGGCCACATGTGGCCCACCGAGGACATTTACCCAGCCTGCCGGGTGTTTTTCCCCCTTTTGTTTTTTTTAATTCAAAATAAGATATGTGCAGTGTGCATAGGAATTTGTTCCTAGTTTTTTTTTTAACTATAGTCCGGCCCTCCAATGGGTCTGAGGGACAGTGAACTGGTCCCGTTTGAGGACCCCTAGTAGAGTCTCTGCATCAACGTGATGGCAGCAATTTAAGTGTGAGGGAGCCCACTGTGAAAGTGTGATGGCGTAGTAGGGAGCATGATGGGCTGCCAGCCGCAAGGTCAGCTGTTCTGTGGAAGAAAGAGGGTGCTTTCTACTCCCATAATGATTTATAGCCTTGGAGACCCAAAGGGGGTGAGGTCTCCCCTGGCTTTTAGGGTCTGTGTGAATGTGTGATCCGTTCTCGAATATTACAGCCTAGCCGACCTAGGGGGGGTGGGGGGGTGCAGTTGTAGGATCGCAGTCTGCAGGAATGAACTACTGGCACACAACAACAAGCATCTGGACTTTTGCAAATGGACATCGTCTCTAAATGTACATGTCTGAGTTATCTTCATCCAAGTCCAAACAAGATGTTTGATTAAGGGGGGGAAAGATTCAGGAAGGACAGGATGTGCAGCTGCCTTTAACTAAACCCAAACCGTCTGGTCTGCGATGTGATTCCTTTGTTTTGTGTGGCATTAAGTTTGTCTAGAAGTTTTCCTTGTCCATGAAATTTAAAACTCAACCTCAGTGTACAGTGGAAAGAGCAGTTGACCCAGAGTCTGTGGAGCGCAGTGTGAGGCCCCTGTGGGTCCGAATCAATTGGACGGCAACGGGAAGGAGTACCCACGGACCGCATGACTGCCAGTCGTTCTGAAGCCTGAAGACCGGGATTGAACGATCGTTAACGGGCCTACGCTGCCCGTTCCGATGAATTGCAAGCTGCTTACAGATGAGGACTCCTGGCCCTCCTTACATTCTTCAAAATGCGCCTTCCAGACCTGACTGTGGGAGACTGATTGACTGAAGCCCCCATTGACGACGTGGAGGCCCAGCGGAGGCTTCCTGACAATGGTTGAGCTCAGAGAGATGCTGCCGTGCACTCATTCCTGGGAGGCTCGGAGGACTGATGGATGCCGCTGCCTTGGGGATTGCTGACTGGGTTTGCTGGACTTTTCTCTAACTGAAATGTAGTCTAAGAGTCTTTCCCCCAACTTCTTTTCCTTCCTCTGTTCCACCCCACCCCCAACCCGGGGGCTAGATCCACACTGCTCTGTCATGGCTCTGCCACCTCCCTCAGGCCCCTCCCCATTCTCCCTCCCCGGCGTTCCCCTAGCAAGTCCCATGCCGCAGTAATCCCATCTTGGTGTTTGCTTCTCAGAAGATCCAAACCCACACGGCTCCACCCCAGAGCTCCAAATCCTGGTGGCAGTGGTGGGGATGGGAGAGGACAGTCGGTCAGAGAGAGAAAGTGCTTCAACACTGAGAATTCAGGGGCCTGTCTCACACCCACTATGCCAGAATCAACAAACGGGGGAATGGACACTTCCCATGTTTATCATCTTCCCCAGGGTTATGTGGATACCAACCAAACCACACCAAGCTCACAGCCATTGGATCTATACAGGCCTGTATTACACTAGACTTTTCAAACACTAACAGAGTAGATTCTGAGGAATAGGTTTTTGGTAAAAATTTCTTAAAGAAAAAAATGTTGAAAATCTTAAGAACTTTGCATTATTTTAGAACAGTGGTTCTCAATCTTCCTAATGCCATGGCCCTTTAATACAGTTCCTCATGTTGCGGTGACCCCTCCCCCAACCATAAAATTATTTTCATTGCCACTTTATCACCGTCATTTTGCTACTGTTATGAATCAGGTGACCCCCTGTGCAAGGGTCGTCGGACCACCAAAGGGGTCACGACCTACAGGTTGAGAACCGCTGTTTTAGAACAAAAGGAGAAACTAACGGTGGCTATAATGCATTTTCCTATCACCGCGACATCTTACCTGATCTCAGGTAGGATGGCACATTCTCGTTCCACTGTGTTCTATTAATCACATTAAAATGTTTGAAGACTAAGGCGGCCACACTCACAGAAAGAAAGTTGAACAAACAGCGCCATAGTGTGCCAGCCAGACCCCGAGAATGGCTCTGTCCATTCCCAGCTTCTGCCAGCACTGATCCGGTCCCTGGTCCTCGGCGGCCTGCGTCCTCTTTCCAGCGGACTTAGAGAATTACAGGTGGATGAGAGTTTGCCTATGATTTTAAAAAGTGCAACAAAAACAACGTGCTGCTTTGGAGCTTTCATTTTAAAAAGCGATTTTCACGCTGTTTCCCAAACCCCGCTCTCTGGGTTGCCAGGTTGCCTCCCAGGAGAGGACTCGCTTCTGGAGACGAGCTGAGAGCCGGCCTGGTCTCGGGTCATGACGCCGCGCCGCGGCCCCAGTCTGTCATGTTTGTGTGGTCTTAAAAAAATGCCCTTGGGGTTGTTAAAACTTGTACACTGACAATCACTACGCTTCGTTTGAAGAAAACGAATGTCTGTCACTAGACAAACATCATGATTGGGAATTCCCCAAGATGCTTTTGAACCATTGTAGGGAAGTTCATTCCACCTCCAAGAGACCCTATTCGACAGAGTAGAACTTCCCCATCAGCTTTTCCAAGACAGCAACCTTTGAAGAAGCAGCTCTTCAGTTTTTAAGTTAACAGCCAAGCACCTTTACCAATGTGCCACCAGGATTCCTTAAGGGGTTTTTAGGGGCATCTTTTTAGGGCTATAGCACAGGCGTCCAGGGCAGGCACAGAACAACTCGTAACAGAATGTGAAGCTTTCCCTTCATATTTTGCCACAGTTTCTCCTTAGGACTGAACACTCTTTTTCACTGGTTTAATTCCTCTGGATTTTTATTTGTAGTGGCCCTTGGGAGTGCTTATGAAGCCCCTGCTTGTCATCTTCTGGTCATGTGGTCTGATTGTACTGCCTTGTTTTTAACATAAGGGCAGATCACTCTTATTTTATCCTCCTTTTAGCGATTTCTTCCTCCTGTGGGTTAAAAAGGAGCCCTGGTGGTGTAGTGGTTATGTGTTGGGCTGCTAGCCCCAAGGTCAACGGTTTGAAACCACCAACAACTGTATGAGAGAACCATGAGGTTTTCTACTCCCATAAAGATTTTCAGCCTTGGAAACTCTCAGAGGTCATTCTACCCTGTCCTATAGGGTTGCTATGCATCAGAATGGATTCAATGGCAGGGATTTTGAGTTTTTTTGCTTATGGATTAAACATGAGGTTCCTAACCACACAGTCAATGAGTCAAACCCACTATCCACTCCACAGGAGAAAGAGGAGGCTGGCTACTCCCATGAAATTTCACAGTGTCAGAAACCCTATATAGCGTCCCTTGGGTCAGAACAGACCCAATTGCAGTGGGTTTGCTTTGGGATTCTGTTTCCGGTAGACAAGGAAGAGCGTTCTGGGACACTTCAGTGACAGTGCCAGCACCATCACCGTAGCCATGTTGTGTGTGGTCACGTGGGTTTCAGCTTGCAGCAACCCTGTAAGAAAAAGGTCACCTATCCGATGGGGTTTCCTGGGCTGGACCCTTCATGGGAGCAGATCACCAGGTTTTTGCTTCCATGGAATGGTTGGTGCGTTCAAATTGCTGACCTTTTAATTAGCTGTTAAGTGCTTAATCATTGCTCCAGCAGAACCCCTTATCCCACCCAAATGGTTGGTTTTCTGTTTACACCTGTTTGGTGGCATGCCCAATTCCATCTGCTTTGTGTTGGTACTTTCTCCTCAGTATAACCAGGAAGTACTCTTCCGGCTTGTCTATGGACACATTTGGGTCTTTACATACCTGTTACCACAGGAGGTTTCTTTAACACTCTTTCAACGTTTTCCCTAATCCTGTTTCTCACTAGGAGTTGCCTTGAGACTCATTCTCTCCTCTTGGGTTACTGAAGGCTCAGAAGAAAATCAGCTCTAGGCATAGCTAGAAACATATTTCTAATGCATATCCAAATGTTTCAGAACCTCGGGACAACGTGCATCTGAAAAGGAGGTGTGGCCCTCAGAGACCAGGAAGGAACAGGCCAGGGTCCAAGAGACCTTTGTGGTGATGATTTGAAAAGGGCTTGTTTCAAGGACAGTCATACCATCAGCCTCATGTCCCAAAGACGCATCGCTCCGCCCAGGCGGCTTTGCAGCTACCCACCGTCAGCCCTGGCCTGGGCTCCAGGGGACGGGGTGGGGGGTGGGGATAGGGCAAGTAACCAGCAGCCCCACATGCGTGCAAGGTGAAGGATGTCTCTGATTTGTCACCACATTTTTTTTTTATGCTGCAAAATAATCCGTTTTATACAATCCCCCAAAGATGCACTCTTCGCTGTGCACCCTGGGTCCTTCTGAGGGACACGGAGGACAGCACAGGTGGGTGAGGAGAAGGGCGGGGCTTTCTCCTCCAGTAAGAAGTCTGGGAAGCCCACCGGGACAGTTCTAGTCTGACCTATCAGGTTGTTAAGAGCTGGCATCCACTCCATTGCCCCGAGTTGGTCTGAGCTTTATGTTAGGTGGGGTCCTGGTTGTTATGTTGGGCGGTCTTGCACTCTGCCCTAGGGTGAGCCAAGGGGGGTGGGGGGTGGGGGGAGGCATGTGTGGTTTTTTGCTCCCTTGTGGATTTACAGCTTCAGAAACTCTGTATATGGTTACTATGAGTTGGAATCGACTCGTTGACAGTGAGGTTTTATGTGTGTTATTTTGAGATACATTAGATGTCTGATGGGTAGTTATTAGCCCTAATTGTCTTTTTTTATTCCTTGAGTCTAATATATATATATTACATATATATATAATTTCCCATAAACAGTTAGTCTCAGAAACCCACAGGGGGTCGCTATGTCATCAGTGACTTAGTGAATCGTACACATGTATATTTCAAATATATAGCTTCTGCTTCTCATTTTGGCACCTATGCTTTTACCCATCAAGAGCTAGTTTCCACAGGTCATGGGACTGCATCAGGTGAAAAAGATCTGTCCTGCCTTTTGAATCAAGGCTAAGGTCAGCCCTACGTTCCCAAGACTCCCTCTGAGCTGTTCCTCACAGAAAATGGGACCTTTCAAAGAGCAAAATGTATTGTATAATACTAAGGTGACCAGATTCTAACATTGGTAAAGCGGGACACCATTGATAAAACTCACATCCTGGCAAAATAGCCACATGGCAGCCGAAAACCTTATACCCTAGCTTGTCGTGAATTCTTTCCAAAAACCGGGACTTTTTAAAACGCTGTGGAACACGGGAAAAACTGTTAAAAATCAGGACTGTCCCACCAAAAATTAATACATAGGAGGGGAAGTAAATAAGTACTGCCACAAAATCATGGAAACCATTATTAAACTAAAATATCCGCATGTTCCCCGTTTCACAGGGTTTTGTACCCCTTCTCTGCTCTCTGCAAGGGGAGTTCCTGTCTGGAACCTTCCTCCGAACCCTGGTGCCAGCAATTTAGGCCACACTAAAGGGCAGCTGCGGACTCCTCGAGGGATTCAAACCCTGTTCCTGTTCAATGTTCTTGCAATTGGGAAGGGACACATTTGGGATGCAGGGTGTGGGGGGTAAGATTTCCTTAAGAAATTCTTGTAGGACAGTCTTTGCAACCTTCAAAGAATGAAGCAACCAAACACAAATCCCTTGGTTTAACTTTCCAGGCCTTTCCTCACCGTGGCACCAAAAAGTAGGGTTTTTTACCTTTTCTTTTTTTACAATAAGGCTTCCTAAGATAATGCATTACTGAGAGAACTTGTCTGCTACCATTCACTGATCTCACAGACATGTTTAAACATGTTTTGTTTGGAATAAACCTATGCACGAATGAACTAGAACCCAAGTAGCAAACTATTTGGCTAACCCTCATACTTGAAAGGATGAGACTGTAATTAGGAAACATAAACTGCAGTGAGATTCCATTTCACGTGGTTCACACTGGCAAGTAGTTAATGCTGTTACAATCATGTCTGGGTAAGATGTAGAGCAACGGGGAATCTTACTCTCCGCTGAAGGCTAAGAAAGTGCAGTTACTTTTGAGAGCAATTTGGCAACATTTAATAAGGACAGGTGCACATAATCTATAACCTAGGGATTCCTGTAATTCCCCTTTTAGACACACACACACACACACACACACACACACACTCACACCCCCAGCAGTGCGCCGATGTCAAGTCATTCCCTCACAGTGACTCTCTAGGACAGAGTAGAACTGCCTCATTGGGTTGCTCGGGCTGTCATCTTTTGTTGTTTTTTTTAAGGCTGTCATCTTGCAGAAGCAGATGGCCCCATTTCTCTCCCAGGGCGCAGCTGGCGGGCTTGAACTACAGACCTTTCCGTTAGCTGAGGAGTATTTAGCAATTGCGCTATCAGGGCTTGTAACACACATGGGCCATATAAAGGAAAGACATGTTTTAGAGAAACTCTGGTATGTATTCAGAGGAGACACATATTAAAAGATTCTGAGAAGAACAGTTATAAGAATGGAAATAAACCTAATGCTATTAAGAGAATGGATAAACAAATAAATTCAAAACCAACAGTAATGAAAAGGAACACACCAGAGCCACAAATTTTCTGAACATGAATCAAGCTCATAAATTGAATGAAACAAGCAAGTTGCAGAAGAATATAGAATGCTATTTAAATATTATATAAATGTCTAGGGGTACATAATACTATACGCAAGAAAATAGGTATAGGAATGAATGATAACATTTAGGGAAGCTCTTACTTCTTAGGGAGAGGGGACAGAGAAAGGAATAGGATTATGGAGGGGTACAACAGGAGTTTCAACTACATTTGTAAGATTTTCTTAAACGGCCTGTGGTGAACTCTGATTTTTTTTTTTATAAACTGGAAATAGTTCATAAAAAGTGAAATTCTGTATGCTGGATCCATATTTATTTTCCTCGTTATTATTTTCTCCTAGCTCCTGTTTCTTTGCTGTGATGGAGCCCCTCGGACCCTTTGCCCAGCAAGTGAGGCCTCTGTGCACACAGGGTCCATGTTGCCAGGGTGTCCGTGGCCCAGATGCCAGACTGCCCACCAAACAACAAGCTCTGTGCCCAAGGTGAGCACTACCACGAGGGGTGGCTTCTTGTTTGCCTAAAAGCGCCATGCAGCCAGGTTCTTGTTCCTCTTACCTAGCTTGGGCACTCAAACAGCAAACGTGGTCAGGATGGCACAGGCCTGGATAACATTTCACTCTCTTCCACAAAAGGTCACCATGATTCAGCACCCAATACCAGTGTGGAGACATGACAAATGTGCCCCTGTATTGCCGTGCAAAATGCAAAAGAGGAATCAGACTGGAGGCAGTGATTCTATTCGATTCCTTTTTGCCTGTCATCAGATTCTATTGGGCTCGCTCTGATGTCTTGTTGATGTAAGAACGGATCATCTTTCTCTAGTCACAGTGCATTGGAAGTTAGCTCTCTCTCTCTTTCTTGGAGCATCTGATCTAAGAAGTGAACACTGAATTGACCGTTTTATCTTTAATGCCAAGGAAAAAGTATCCATAATGAAAGAACGGCGAGAAATACACAAATAGACCTTAATCTCTTTTCGTCACTACCCTTATTTGTTTCTGATCCTCTGTCTTCTTTGCCAAGTTGCAAATCCGAGTCCTTCTTTCGACTCTTCATATATATTCCTAATCCAATACCATTGAGTCAGTTCTGACTCAACAATCCGCACAGAGCGTTTCCACAAGTTTGTAAATCTTTATAGGAGCAGGCCATCTGATCTTTAGCCCACTGGATGGTGGGTTTCAACTACCAACCTTTGGGTTAGAATCCCCACGCCTAGCCCACAGCACTATGTGGGCTCTTTCTTCATATGCTAGACAATAGGAATGTATTCAGCACACAGTCTACATGGAAACTGGCATGTCATCTAAGTTACCAGTCATAAAGTTTTATTCCTTGAAAGCAAAGAACAAAGTGCTCCAAGTGTAGTTCATGGGCCGCTTGTATCAGGATGTCCATCAAAATGCAGGTTCCCGGACCCCTTCCATACCTTCTAAATAAAAAAATATTTGGCAATGGTGTTCTAGAATTTGCATAGTTCAAAATCAAATATACCTGTGATTCTTTTACCCACTATAGTCTGAAAATCAGTGTTTAAAAGAAAGAAATGAGTTAGTTGTTTGGGATAAGATAAATCAATTTGGTCTAGATAAGCAGTTCTCAACCTGTGGGTCGCAACCCCTTTGGGGGTCGCCTGATTCATAACAGTAGCAAAATGACAGTTATGAAGTAGCAACAAGAATAATTTTATGGTTGGTGGGGGGGCACCACAACTTGGGGATCTGTATTAAAGGGTCGCGACATTAAGAAGGTTGAGAACCAATGCTCTAGATGAGGGAGCCCTGGTAGTACAGGGGTTAAGTGCTCAGCTCTTAATGGAAGCTCAATGGTTTGAGCCTAGCAGCCACTCTGTGAGAGAAAAATTAGGCACTTGGCGCCCCTAAAGATTCACACACAGCCTTGGAAACCCTAAATTATATGTTGGCAAGAGAAAGTTTATCTTCCACTGTTGTAGAAACAATGGAGAGGTCTTAAAGGAATGAATGAAAGCATTAACTGTGGAATTTTCCCCTCATTTCACTGGCTCATGGCATTTCCTAGAACACAATAGAGATGATTGAGACGGTGAAAACCAATTTAGGGGGCTGGCCAGGAGCACCAGAAAGGAGTCCTGGTGGTGAAGTGGGCCACAGATTGTGCTACCAACTGCTGGGTCAGCAGTTCAAACTCACCAGCCTCTTTGAGGGAGAAAAAGGATGCTTTTTACTTCCATAAAGATTTATAGTCTCAGAAACCCACAGAGGAAGTTCTAGTCTGTCTTACAGGGTCACTATGAGTTGGAATTGACTTGATGGCAGTGAATTGTTATGCTTTTAATTTTTTGAACAGCACCAGGAAAGGAGTCAGACCCCTGGCACTGTTCCTGCGACGATCAGCATACTTTCAGAAAGTGTCAGATTCCTGACACCTGTCAATCTTTTAAGTTCTCCTTCGGTGTACCAGTTTGAGAGCATGCCATTCTTAGAACTTGAAATCAAGTCATTTCTGTATTTTTTGACTGTCCAAAATACACACAGAGTAATGCAAAAGGCTAAGTTCTGAGCTACTATCTGAAATTTGGTAGTTCAAACCCATCCTGAAGCCCCTGAGAAAAATGGACTGGTGATTTGCTTCTGGAAGGTTCCAGCCATAAAACCCTAGACCCACGGTACCACTCTGACCCACTCTGCATAGTCAATTCTGACCCATAGTGGCCCTATGTCGATCTTTACGGGAGGATAGCCTCATCTCCCCACTGCCCCCATCCTCTATGGGGCAGCTGGTGGGTTTGAACCTTCCATCCAGCCAAAACGCTGATGCTTCCCGAATTTCACCATCCCCGGGTTGTCATGAGGCCAAATCAACTGGTTAACGTGTAGATAGATCTCTTGTTAGTAATGTGCTCAATCTGCCATTATTTTTATGACAAACTTCAGAAGACAAAGATAGTGCCTTTCCCCCCTTTTTCTTTTTAAACGTGTAAGGCTTTGTTTCCCTGTTGTTTAGCTTCACCTAGGAGATGACTAGTCGGCTTTAGGATAGTAATACTTCTAACTCCGCTTGCCTCATTTAAAAATATATATGAAAAGTATCACTTATTTAAAGTAAAACCACCCAAAGGCCAAGGTAAAGGAGGTGCCCATAAAGCAGTATGTGATAACAGATAAGATTCTACAAGCTCTCTTAGGCCACAGGGACTCAAAGTCCAGGGAGGAGGGAATGTAGATAAGTAATTACCTAATACCCAAACTGGCAGCTGGCTTCTCAACTGCAGTCACTTAGCACCAAAATGCTTTGTGTCTAGAGAAACTGCCTGGTGTTCAGAAACATCGCCTGGCTGGGTTCAACCACAGCCCATGCATTTTAGAATTTTAAGGTTGTGAGGAAAAAGAGCTCTCAAGTCCCAGTCAAACTCTCTGTATGATCGATGGCAAACTGCAAAGATTAAGTGAACATCGTGCTTGGTAACGTCGAGGGTTGGTGAAGGAAGACCCTGAAGGAGATGGCAGAGGGGCTCACACCTAGGAAGGTGTATGAGGGATGATGCGAGACCCAGGTATGTTTCCTTCTGTTGGTCAAGGGGTCGCTGTGAGTCGGAGCCCACTCTTCTTCGGCTTCTCACAAGCGTACACCAAGACAGGTATAAAGATTGCAGGTGAAGTGGGAGGTTGGAGGCAAGTATATGGCCTCAATTTAGGAAATACTAAAGTCCAAAGATGTAAGTCATACGAAGGGGAACTTTTTCTCTCCTCTTCAAAATCTTTTTTCCCCTCAGTCCCACAGCTCTGCAAGTCCTCACCCTTTGGAACCGTGGAGAGTCATTTGAAACTTAACTGAATGCTGGAGGCAAGTTATACTTTTCAGGTCATTCAATTTAGGACATCCCATTTTTGCAGAAGAAAGAAGCAAGACAAAAGAGGGAGGGGAAGGGCAAAAACACAGACCAGACTCCCTTCGTGAGATCTTTCTACCTTCACTCCACAACCTGCCACGCAAATACAGCCAAGCCAGGGATTTCGCCTTGACCCACCACCACCATGTCACTCACGCCCGAGAAACACGCCCCTCTGGCCCTACTCTCGGCCAATGGCGATCCCCCTCTATGCATAGTAATAAGCTCGAGACCTCCCCGGGCCAATGACGCTCCGGGAGAAGGGTTAGTTTTGCATGTACCTAAGTGATTTGCATAACCCAGCGGCCGGGGGCTTGGGAACCGGAGCGTGCAACCCTAGAAGGGAAAAGGACGGGAGGAGCTGGAGCGGCTGCGGCGCGGAGAGCGAGCTCGAGCCTGGTGTTTGTGCGCGAGCCGGGCGGGGGCTGGGAGAGGGGCCGGCATGGCTGCAGGCTGCGCGCAGCAACCTTGAAGGGCGGCTGCGGCGCGAGGCCAAGGCGCGGGAGGCGGGTGCGATGGCAGAGCGCGGCTCCCGCGGCTGCGCCC
>NW_022103958.1:25048134-25054426 GCF_000313985.2 Echinops telfairi
TGGTCAGTCTCCCACGGGTGGGGGGTGGAGGTGGCACGGGTCACCTGTGTGTGTGTGTGTCTGTGTGTCTCGGGGGGTGGTGGGGGGTAGAGGTGCCCCCACACACGTGTTGCAGACTTTTAGAAACTTAGCCAGCCTGGGTGTGAGCTCTGAGACTTTCGACACATTCAGTCCGTCCTTGGCCCCCCACCCCCCGTACACACACACACTCAAGTGCATCTGGGGCCTAGGAGGGAGGAATCTGGAAACGCTTGCCCTTAGCAGCCTTTTCACGCCACGGTCCCTTCACACTGCGCCCCCCCCAGCTCAGCTGGCAAGAACTTGGAGACCAGCGGGGGAGAGGGCGCAGAGAACTTGGCCTGAGTCTGCAGACCGAGGCACGTTTCGTGGGGAAGCACCTGGAGCCTCCCTGGCTCCAGCACGTGGGGAGAGGAAACACCTGCCCCCCGCCCCGTCCCCCCCGCGGGTCAGGACGCCCTTGCATCCATTTGGCCCATCCAGGTAGAGCGAACTGGCCCCTCGGCCCAGTGCCCTTTCCACGCTCCCACCAAACACACGCCAGGGAGCCAGTCAAAAACAAGGCTGGAGGAGGGCAATGGCAGATTTCTCTTAGTGAAAATACTTTTCGGACCCAACAAGGCCTTTTAAAGGAGTGTTAGCTTCGGGTAAAGGACGGACGTTGCAAGAAATACAAAACTGCAACAAAGCATATGCTCAGGCCAGCCCTCTAAGGTATGCAGCTGCAGCTCGGCTGCCCCTTAAACCGCCCTTCGTTCCTGGGGTCGGAGGAGGGCCTCGATGACCCTGACTCATATTAGGGACCTGGGAACTTTGGACCTTCCTTCCCTGAAAGAAGAATCTAACATAGGTGTTCCCAGTGGTGTTGGCAAATGCCACCCCTAGAGAAAGAATTGGGTAATTGAATGCAGGGCCCTTGAATTGAATGCATGTCCTTATTCTTCTATGTGGTGTGTGGCCAGTTGGGTGATTAAATCAAGAGCCATGAAAGAACTGTTTGAGGGAGGAAGAGGCCCTTGGGTAAAGGGAATTTCCTTTTACCTGAAAGCTACTGAAAGAGCCTTCTTAGAAATAGTTTTAGAGGTATAAGAAATACACCCTGTGACGAAATCCTTTTTGCCTAGGCCAGAGCACTGCTGTATTTCCAGGTTGGTGGTGGTCAGGCTTACTGTTGGCCATCTGCGGATGGGTTTTTAGTGAGTGTTGCGGCCTGTTGCCTCTGACTCAGGTGTTAGTTACATATTCCAAGTTCATTTCCTTCAGGGTGGTGAATTTAATGCTTAACCAGTAAGCACCCCTTGCAGTGCAGAGCAGTTTTCCCATCAAGGCACATTAAGTGGGAAAGTGTGAGCCGAGTGACAAGTGAGGAAAAGAAGATGACGGGAGTGAAGGAGGTGGGGCTCTCGCCCACCTTCAAGCCCTCTGGAAACTTTCAGGGAGTTTATACAGAAAGAGAGAGGTGTCTTTATCTGGACCTCTTTAAAATCTCTACAGTAGAAAAGTATGATTTTATTATTTTGATCAGTTGTAAAATCTTTTTATTTTGTTGGCAGATTGTTAATGAGTAGACTTTCTCTACAAGGGAAAAAATGACATTTTTGGCTGTACATTCATACTTTAAGGCACACCAAAATAGACACAATCATGAGATATTGCTCCTCTCTCCAAAGCTGTAAGCATCATCCTTTAGGGCTGAGGGGAACGAATGAAATGCTAAATCCTCAACCCTGTGTCTCAGAAAAAAGTTACTGTTCATGGGTTGGAAATAGATAATTGGCACCTGCACTATAGTATGGCCACTTGTCAATAGTGGATTTTGAAGTACATGATATTTGCATTTTATGTACAAGCAAAGCAGCTTGTCCAATGATCCCCCAGAGCATGTGTGAGGGGGGCAGGTGCCATGGGTCTGTGCATGCTAATGGAATTTCATAGAGCCCCTGGGAGTCACCTGGCACTCCCAAGTACTTCCCACCTCCTATTTTACTCCTCTCCCCAGCTTTAGTGAGCCACAGTTACTTACCAAAGGGCTCCATCTATGCGTGGTCCACAAACTTATGCTTATCTGTACCTCTATGTTAATGTCTTTTAGTATTTGTATGTATGTATGTATGTATGTGTGTGTGTGTATATATATATATATATATATATACATATATATATATATATATATATATATATATATATATATAGAGAGAGAGAGAGAGAGAGAGAGAGAGAGAGAGAGAGAGAGAGAGAACACTGGCTCTCTCTTTCTCTATATCTCCCTGGTGACATAGTGGTTACACATTGGGCTACTAACCAAAAGATATACAGTTCTAAACCACTAGCCATTCCTTGGAAGAAAGACAAAGCTTTCTCCTTCTGTGAAGAGTTACTGTGTAGGAAACCCATAGGGGCAGGGGCTGTTCTACTCTTTCCTATAGGGTTGCTATGAGTCAGAATCAACTGAATGGCAGTGAGTTTGGTTCTGTTTGGGGTTTGTATATATATAAGCATATTAAAAACTGTTCATGCATCATCTGGTTTTATAGATCAGTGCCCTGTAGATGGATGCATCCCCCCTTTAGAGACTCTGAGAGTGGTGGACTGGTTAGGGAGCAGGGATTTCATTTTCCTGAACTTTCCACTAAGCCTGGTATAAAAGAAGCATTTGTAAATGCAGTTGAAAAATAAAGGTAAAAGGTCACAATGAGGAGCAGAATTGGGGTTTGGAATTCAGATATGGGATTCCCCATGATTCCCACATGGGATTGCCACACTCAGTGTGTCATTAGCATTTAGCCTTTTGTCCAATGATAGGGGAAGGCCCCAAAAAGGGGACCTTCTGCTTCTCCTTTAGGCTCGCTTCAACTTGTTCAGTCCAGCAGTATTTCTTTCCTGTTGAAAGCTGTTTCACCAGAGTCGAGGGTAGAGGCAGATGATAATCCTTGTAATATTGTTTATGGGATTCCTGCTTTCACACCATTTGCTGCACCTATGCTGATTGTTTCTTCAGTTAGAAGTCTGTTACAAATGAGACTTCTTCCTAAGTGCATATCTTTAACTTGAAATTGTAGGTACGTCAGAACAGGTGCATGTGGTTTTTTCAGGTAGCCTTACTGGAGTGTGGGAGAAGACTCCAAGTCCTCTCATTGATTTAAATGCTGCATGATCAGCAGATGAGGGTGATTGTTATGACTTTGTTCATGAACCCAACCCACTTCCATGGGTCAGTTCCCACTCATAGCGACTCTGTATAGTTTTCGAGGTTGCCGATCTTTATGGGAGCAGACAACCTCAGAGTGGCTGGGAGTATGAACCTTGGACCTTGACACCTTGCTATTAGCTGTCCAAAGCTTACCTGGTATCAGTATCACCACTTGGGCTGCTTTTGTTAAAAGTTAAAAAACTCATATCGACCATATAGGACAGGGTGGAACTGTCCTGATGTGTAACTCCTTCGCCACCAGGGCCCTTTGTTAAAAGTGAGGGCAAAGCTACATAATATTAAAGTGTTGACCCTAGTCGGTCTGATGCTTGTGTTATAAAGCAGTAGTCTTCTGTTTTGCATGACAGTTCACTGGCTCATTACAACTGACCCTGTGATATGTGAACAGAAGTTAATTAGTAATATTATCATTGTGAAATTTATTTCTTCAAAAAGATTCAAGACAATCTCTAAGTAGGCCTGTAATAAGGTCACTTATGTGGGGAGGGGATCATGTATGGGTTTTGTTACTGTCACAGTTTTGCAAGCTCTAGGCCCACAGCACACATGTTCACCATCACAGATGATATCTGATGCATAGTTTAAGAGGAGAAAAGCTGTTTCTGAGGCTTCTTGGAGAGAGTGGTGGGTCATCCCAATCCCTACATGCCACTGAATAATTGTGTGACCTTGGGCAAGTCATTCCACCTTATTTGGTGACTGCTTCCTCAGCTGAAAACTGAAACAATCGGATCCTCCAGGTTTTTTTCCTAAGGTTATGCCTAAGACTTTAGCATTTCTACACCATTTGAAGGTAGCACAGTGACAGTAATGTTAAGGTTTCTCAGAAGATCCCAGGCGCAGCGGCAGAGTCTCTGTGTAGTTGAAGTTGCACCAGCCTGTTACCTAGCGTGCTCTTGGAGGAGTTCTCTGTGTTTAGAAGTGTGTGTTAGGAGATTTGCCATGGAGACTGGCTGCAGAATGTATGACTAGCTGAGGCAGTTTGCTAGGGTAGAATAACCCTGCTTGTTTCCTGTGGGTATGGCTTAACACTTGGAAAATAAAATCACTCTTTCAGTAATTTGGAGACTGTACAAAAAATGACTTAACATGTTCACTTCCATCTAATTACTCATCTCTCGAACCTTCAAAACCCAAGTGTCCTGTACATGAGCAGGTTATTGAGCCTTTTATGTAGAATTGATGGTTAGTAGAGAGACTTTTGAAGGATTGTTTGTTTGTTTTTGATTTTGAAGAACTTGCTTTTTTTCTCTTTTTTTTTTAAGCATCTCAGATTCTTCTGTAATAGTAGCATTTGAAAGTATTATGCTTCCAATATCAGCCGGCATTGTAAAGCAGTGGCTAAATTTTGTACCTTTATCGATGGTCTAAGTTAACGGTTCTCAACCTGTGGGTCTGGACCTCTTTGGGAGTTGAACCTTGCATAGGGGTTGCCCGAGTCATAACAGTAGCAAAATGACAGTTATGAAGTAGCAACGAAAATAATCTTATGGTTGGGGGTCACCACAACATGAGGAACTGTATGAAAGGGTGGAGGCATTAGGAAGGTTGAGATCCACTGGTCTAAGTTTTGCTACCTCTTCATTTGTTAATTTTTATCTATAAATTTCAGTGTTCACTTGGTTTAGTGGGCCTTTCAAAAGATGCATGTGTATATACAGGTGAACTTTGCTCTAAATATTGACAGTGTATGAAAACCCCAATGTGTAGATCCTTTAGTTTGCAAAACTGCTGTGTGTTCTCTTTAAATAGACCATTGTTCCGGGAATATGGAAAACCAGGTCCCAGATATGTCAATAAATCACGAGAGTGACCTTGAGTGGATCACACACATTCATTTCCTCTTCTGAAAAACAAGGAAATAAGCAACTGTTGTTGCCAAGGATTTTCTCCTTCGATTAAGTTGGCCCTTTGACCCTTGTACATGTCTTGGGTCTTAGGTTCTATAATTGAAGTGTAAATCCTGGAGTCTCGCCCCACAGAAGACTTGGCAGTTGCCCGGTCTCCTGGTGCATTTCCCTGCCTCATCAGGCAGTCGTGAGCGGCAGGCGTGTGGTCTGAGCTCTACCCAGGACTTGGGCTGGTTCTCTCACTCTGGGCTCCTGGTTCTGTGCTTTGGGCCTGGCGCAGATTGACCCTACATATAAAAGAACGCTTGCATTAACGACTGATGTTATTTTCAGTCAAAATAAACGTTTATGCCAGGTATGGAATCACAAGGATTTAATGCCCACTTACTTGGCTCTTCCCATTAACATTGTAAGGTAACATTTGAAAACTTAATCTCTTAGAAAAGATCAAAGTTCTGGGTGAGTATGTGGAACCAGGCAAGTTTAGGCATTTTCTTGCCCTCCGCCTCTGTCAGGCTCTCTCTCGGGTTCGTAGTTTGTTCATCTTTATACGAGTGGAATGCGCATGTCTACAATTCAGTAGTTCAGGCTAATCATATAATTGTCACCATAATCAATTCTAGAACACTTTCTTCTTCCTTGTACTCATTGTTATTCATGTAATTATTTTTACAATCATTGCAAACATATACACAACAAAACATTCTCCAATTCAATGTGTACTGTACAGTGTTGATCAATTCAGTACCATTGACTTTCGTCTCCATGTTGTACAGTCATTATTGATATCCATGCACTCTTTAAGTTGTGCTTTTTCTTTCATCCCATTTTTATTATCCATAAATAATGGATCTTGCACTTAGATGACGGCTAATGCCTCGCCTTGCTTTGAATGTGTGTGAATCTGTAGAACATTAGGCCGGTGAAGTTGTAGAATCTTGGTGCTTCTTTGAAATCTACGACTGCCTTTTACTTTGATCTTTCCTATAAAAAAGTACCAACAACTAAACATTTATAAACGCACAATATTTATTGGTATAAGAAAACAAAAGCAAAAGAACTTATTGCCCCAGCGTCGTCCCAAGTAATAGTGCAAGTGACGGATAGAATAGAACCGCCTTAGAGGGTTGCCAAGGCTGCTATCTTTTTTTTTTTATAAACATTTTATTAGGGGCTCATACAACTGTTATCCCAATCCATACACACATCAATT
>NW_022103958.1:25055950-25089009 GCF_000313985.2 Echinops telfairi
TGTACAACAAAACAGCAACAACATCAATCCACTGACGAAGAACAAATTAATATATACCAAGCAAGAAAAACTTGTGTTTTCCAGTCTAAGGGCTGCTATCTTTATAGAAGTACATATAGGTCTCCTGTAGCGTGTCTGGTGGGTTGGAACCATTGACTTTTTGGTTACCAAGCCATTACTTTAACCACTGTGCTACTGGGTTCTTTGGCGTTGGCCTACCTTGGTTAAGAACTTTGCCAAGTGTATGTTTAACTCTGAAACATTTCATGTAACTTTTGAGTCTTCTTACCGAACGGCTTTGCTTTTTCAATTATTTAACTAGATCTCAACTTTTGAGCTTAGAAAGGTGGTCTGTCCAGCATGCTCTTTAGCTGGACGTGGAGACCTTCAAGTTTTTCGTAATGCTAGGACTCGTTTTCTTTCTTTCTTTCTTTTTAGGACTCATTTTCTTATATACAAAGGAATATGGATAGCATTTTTCCTTTTTTGCTTCCCGCTTTGTTAAATGAAGTGCAGCTCTTAAGAACCTTGGTTGAAGATGATGAAATGCTCTAATTTTAAATCTTGTCAGTGGAGTACTTAGCAAATCAGTACTCGCACACAATGGCTCATTTGTCTGGCTTTCCTTGACATTCCCTTTGTGTCTTTAAGCACCTGATGGTCATCCTGTAAGTGAGGTGTCAGCTCTATTTTCTGAAACTGGGTGAGTTCAAAGTTGAGCTTGGAGATCAGTCTTCGCGTGAGACAGACCATGATTTTATAGTCCATGTAAGTTTAATAACTTCTCAGCTTTCTAAAGACTTTAGCAAGTTAGTACTCAAATGCCCCTTTTAAGTAGCAAGATGTAATTATGTAGTAATGTACTCTCATTTCCACCGCACATAGACAACTGTTTATTATTCAAGTTTGTATGTTCCTGGAACTGCTTCTCAGTGGGGTTCTTAATGTGTACTGACAGAAATTGGGTCCTGTATGACAATTAACACAGAACATTTGCACTAGTTGCTCTTATTCCTGAAAGCATGTTTTCACGGCATTACATATTTTTGATTGCCAGAAAAGCACACTAGCCAGGGCCTTTTCACCAGAGTCAGCCTACAGCAAGATTTGGCATTGTGTTCCACGTGTGCTAAATGTCAGTGATTGAGGTCCAGGAACGCCCTTTTGGGATTTAAGAAGTGAACATTTTTAAAAAATGTATTTTTGTCGTTTTCTGGGTAAAATATCAATCCTCTCTCATGTGACAACATGTTGGTCCGTAAGACTATAAGAGTATCCTTGTAAGGAAATGTCAGTCATAGGTATTGGGGGGAAGTAGTTGGGCCCAGACTGGGTCCATTTATGTGCTTAGATCCAGACTGGGTTTGTCTGTGCTAGGGAGAAAGATGTGTGGAGGATAGATACTTACTTAACATAACAAATCTAGTGATCTGGCATGGCGTCCTCTATATTTAATTTGTCTTTATGCGTTCTGAAGATGGTGCTTATGCTGTCTTACCTAGTTCTTTTTCTCTGCTTTCTGTTTTTACACTAAGAATGTGGTTATTAAAAATATAAAAATATATCGTTAAAAACATAAAGTTGATCACTGAGAGAATGAAAATCTTAATGTGCCCTCACAAAAATATTTTGAATATTTGAATCAGATTTTAGCACCCAGTGTCTGGAAATGACATGATTTATAGTCTCCTATTTCTTTGTATTGTTAAATTCTACTTGGGGAAATTTTTGTTCCTAAGAAGAGTGACACGAATTTGGCAGGAAGACAGCACCTTTCCCTTGGAGCGGCACTCGGCAGAGGTAAGGAATGCACCTAGGATTACCGCAGGTCTCAGTTCCCTGCACTCCCCCACAGGTTTTGAGGGTCCCGTGTGTGCAAAACACAGGAGCACTTCGTATGAACGACAGCATCGAAAGTCCCATAAAGAGCTTGATTGGAACTGTTTTTCTATGAAGGTAGATGGCTTTTATAATTCTCTATTCACAATTTTTGGATTTTGAAAGATTCAACATTGGAAGTGTGCTTCGAAGTTGGCATTCTTTTCTTTGAAGCCCTGGGGCCTGGGCTATGATGGTGATTAACTTCTGGGTTTTCCCCTTTCCCTAGGGGTAAGCTTCATGCTTAGAGGCCCTTGAAGAAGCTGTGTGGATACTATGGAGTGCCTTCCTCCGGGCTTGACAGATCCGATTTTTTTCAGGACAGGGGTGATCCATGGTTGCCTTGTGTTGCCACCCCATTCCGTGTGTGCCAACCATTTCAGAAGACTGCTTTCTTGCGGGAGAATGCTCCAGAGTGCTGCCTCTTAATAACGTATATTTTAGGAATGCTGTTTTAAATATCTCAGCTCTTTGCTTTCCTGTCAGGTGGTCTGGCGACACAGTACTTCAAGGGTCTGCTAATTGAAAGATCCACTGATGAGAGATGTGGCAATCTGCTGCCCTTACGATTTACAGCCTGGATAACCCTGTGGGGCATTGGGCTCCATCCTGCGGGATCGCCAGGAGTTGGCATGAATTGACTCGATGGCCTTTGGTTTTGCTCTCCTGCACTGGTGGACCGTTAGGTTTTCTAATGCACGTGGACCATATGTGCTGGGTCTCGCTCCTGCAGGGTGCATTGATCCAGTATTTGCATGCCTCATACCGTTAGGTTTTCTAATGCACATGACCATATGCGCTGGGTCTCGCTCCTGCAGGGTACATTGATCCAGTATTTGCATGCCTCATACATAATAATTGCCCTTTCAGTCCTTTTCTCACTGATTTTGACCTACACTGAATTCTGACATGATGGTATCTGAGCTCAGAAGAAGGAAATATATGAAGTGCATTTACTATTTCTCCAATCTTTTAGTATGAAGTTTGAAAAAAATAACGCATGGCGGGCTTATTACTGATATTTAACAATTTATTGTAACTCAAGTTTCCATTTTTTCTTTGCTACTGGTGCTAGTTCATTTCATTTGCTTAGGTTTCCCTCCCCCACCCCCATCCCTTAGGAGTATTTTCCCATCTTTATAACAAAGACACATTTTCTTTCCTTGGCCTTCTGTTCTTCTCCAAGGTCATTCTGAGTCTGTGGTGATGTAGTCCAGTTTTTTATGTTATCATTGAATACCCAGTCTTCTTTTGTAGACATACTTGCAGGACTAGACTTTCAAAAATGGTTTTGTTTCTGAGATGGGGACACCGGAAATCAAATCCTTGACTTCATTAGGACAATGTGCCTGACTCTGTGAGCTTGGGTAAGTCGCTTAATTAGCCACTTTGGACATCAGTTTTCCCTACCTACAAAAAGTGGTCTCTTGACCTAATCTTCAAGAGCCCTGAGTAGGTTCGGCTCCCTGAGAAACTTGTTAGCATGTCCACTCTGGTGACAGTGAGACGCACATTTGTTTTCATTTCTTTGGGGGAGTGACTAAAGTTTTCTCTGTGTGCGCTTTGTGATTTAAAATTCTAAACCCTATTTCTCTAGTCTGTCGAATGTATGTCAAGTTCACAGGGGAGCCCTTGTATGTATGGATTCAGGCACCTACTCATCTGGTATACTTTAAAGTTTAGATCATAGTAAGAGAGCATACTACATGTGTGTTTATAAAAATATATTATTGATATTTGTACGGGGGTCCTTGGGTGGTGGTACAAATGGTTCAGACCTTGGCTACTCGCTGAAGGGCTGGATGTTTGAACCCACCCAGAGGTGCCTTCTTGTAGGCTTTTTGTTCTCCAAGGTCATTTTGAGGCTCTGGTGATGTAATCCAATTGTTTATGTCCAGAAAGCCTGGGAGTCTGTTTTCAAAGGTCACAGCCAGGAAGAACTAACACGGCACACTTTTATTCAGACACAGTGTAAGCAGCCAGTTTACTTTTTTGGTATAAGTGGTACTACTTACTTTCTAGGAGCGATGGTTAAGGGTTCATCCAGTCATCTGCTAACTAGACAGTCAGTGGTTGGAACTCACACCATTCTGCAGGAGTAAAGACCTGGCTCTCTGCTCACATAAAGATGACTGTTTACTGTTTACACTTCCCTTCCCTGTTGGGTCATTGTGAGTTGGAATGGACTCTGACACACAACAATTATCTTTTTAATGTCTGCTAGTTAATTTCTTTTTCTTTTTCTAGGAATAGTGAGCTCATGTATTGTCTTGAGTCCATCTTTGTGACTTGGCCTTGCTTTCTTCAGATGGTTGGTCAAGTGGAAAAGCACAGTCCTAATGGGGGAGTGCAGAACTTCTCCTCAGCAGGCAGGCGTCGTTGAGACCTTGTTCTTTATAGCGCTCTCCTTTAAAGATTGTGTCAGTGTGGTCATTGGGTATGAACTCTACTTCTCAACCTTGGGGCACTGAGGATTTTCATTTAAACCATGCTAACTTAGTGGGCAGGGTTGGTAAGTCATTTACACTTGATCTTAGCCAAAAGGTGGAGAATTGATTGGCAAGTAACTTGACCTGTTCAACACCATATTTATGGTGGAAAAGGAAAACTCCCATTTAATTCACTATTTCAAAAATAATTGTAAACCGTAATAATAAACTGCTAGCTTTTTGAGAACTCTCCTTCCAACTGGTGCCCTCATACAGTTCTGGATCCCTTTCAGAGTTGGGGGTGGATGAGATTTACCCAACTGACAGTTTAGCTCTGGTTTTACTTCTTGACTTCACTTTGATTCTAGAGGTAGTTGCTTGATGAGATAGCTTTTTCTTTTAAGTACTTTGAAAATGTGTTTTACTGGTTATTTGAATCCTATGCATTATTTTTATATTTGGAGCTAATTTTTGTGATTTGTAGATAAAGAATGTATTATCTTTTAAAAATTTAGAACTTAGTTTAAAAAACCTTTCATATTTCTAAAAAGTTAACTGGCATTCTTGTTAAACATAGCTAAATATTAGAAACTCAAAACAATGTTTCTGGGCGTTTATTCGGATCTGCTATGAGTTGACTCATAAAACCAAAACCGCAGCTTAATATCTGCAATGGTCCTCCTAGCCTATTTAAATGGACGATTTCAAGTACAGTTGTGCACTTTCCACCCTGTGCCTCTCTCATTTAAAAAAAATAGTTTGAAATTGTTTTCCCATTATCATCTTGACATCTGCCTGGTTACACATGAATAGCTTGACCCAGTCCCTCAGCAGGGCGACTTTGGTGGCCTTGCTTTCAATAGCCATGTCACTGACAAAGAAACCATATGGAATATTTCATTCCTGTCGTTTGCAAACAGTCTGGGGCTGTAAGGGCATGCAGTAGAAGGCGTCCTACTTCACGGTAGGTTGGCAGGTTTGTGAGGGAGCCTCATGCTCTGCTGTTAGTACTCACACTGTGTTTGCCAACACCCTGTTGCATTCTATAGAAAGGGAATCTCCTATTCGGGACCAATCAATTGCCAATATCAATTTGAATTAAGTTTATGCAGCCAGTTTCCTTGGTGGAGTTCCCTAATTTCTTATACATTTCACTGAAGGGCATTTGTGTGAGTGTGTGTTTTGTGTGTACTGTGCACACAGGATATTGGTTGCTGCTGATCTTGGTTTAATAATATGTGCTTTGTGTTTGATGGACATACAAGGTGGGAACACAGATGCTTGGTTTCAAATAGGATAGGGCTTGAGGACAGTGTGCCTTCATGGACATCTTTTTGTCATTTCACAGAGAGAGGTCTGTTGGTCTTTCTCATGCCAGCTAAGCAAGCACTGCTTCATTGACCTATGAAAGTTTTTGTTGCTTAGTACCGACCAGCCTTCTATTTGGGGGCTGTGCTTCAGTACAGCCAGCTTAATGACTTTGTTTTCTGTGGCATCTGAACCTGCAATTTGGCACGGTGGAGTTATGGATTGGGCTGGTTATCACAAGGTCAGCAGTTTGAAACCACCAGCTGCTAGGAGGGAGAAGGATGAAACTGTCTACTCCTACCAAGATTTATAGTCTTTAAAGCCCACAGGGCAGTTCTGTCCGGTCCTATTGGAGTACTATGAGTCAGAATTGACTTGATGGCGCGAGTTTTGGAGACTAATTGGCAGGTGTGGCCGAGAAAGCCAAGAACATGGAAAAAGAGGGATAAGTTAATTACTTTCTTTCCCTGGTCAACTTCTGTTAAAAGAATTTGCCCTTGGCAGCACGGAGGTGGCATTCCAGAAGGAGGAAATAACAAAACAAAAAACAATGACATCCAAACTGAGAAGATTCTTGACTTTGATGGAGAGACCTTTCCAATTCTCGCATTACCCCAGCCTGGATTTCTAGTTTCCTTGTTTCTACAGTCATGTGGGCTGATTTTGACATGAGTTGATGACTTATATAAATGGAAATGAGATCCTGACAATTATTTTATCTATGATAGAGGTAAATATTTAAATTTACATGTATAAATCTTAGCTAAAAGATATTTTTGATGGCTCTTGGTATCATTACTTAACATAAACCGCATAACTACATACTAATAATTACTGAATTTCGTAAGAGTAATCCCGAATGTAGATTTTTTTAAAATTAAAAGATCATTTTATTACGGGCTCTTACAACTCTTATTACAATCCATACATACATCCATTGTGCCAAGCACATTTGTTGCCATCATCATTCTCTAAACGTTTTCTTTCTACTTGAGCCCTTGGTATCAGCTCCTCATTTTTTTCTCCTCCTTCCCTCATCCTCCCTCCCTCATGAACCCTTGATAATTTATAAATTATTATTTTTTCATGTCTTACACTGTCTGATGTCTCCCTTCACCCAGTTTTCTGTTGTCCGTGCCCCAGGGAGGGGGTTTTATGCAGATCATTGTGATCCGTTCCCCTTTTCCCCCACCTTCCCCTTCCCCTCCTGGTTTCACTTTCTCATTATTCATCCTGAGGGGTTTATCTGACCCATTTTAGTTCTTATACATAATGCATATTCCTTTAAATTTGTTGGTTCTTGAGGACTTTAAGAATAGTTTTTGTCCTAAGCGTCTTCATAAATACATCCATGAGCGCCTCACACACACACCCCGAGCCCCCTTTTCCTTTTAGTTGTTAAGGGTCTTTGAGTTGTTTCTGAGTTAGGGCAACTGCCTTTATATACAACACTATGTAATACAAAGAGCCCCTGGTCCTGGGCCATCCTCGCCATCTTCCCTATGTTTGAGTTTGCTCTTGAGGCACCCTGTCTCTGTCCTTGAAGGTCTTCGTCTTTATCTTTGATCATCTGCTTTCCCAAGCATGATGTCCTTCCCCAGGGATTGATCTCTCTTGAAAACGTGTTCAAAGTACATGACACGAAATCTAACTATCCTTGCTTCTAAGGAACATTCTGGTTATACTTCTTCCAGGACACTTACTTGTTCTTCTGACATTCCTTGGTCTATTCAACATTCTTTTGCTGCCATCATAATTTAGATGCGCCAGTTCTTCTTGGATCTTCCGTATCAACTGTCCAGCTTTCTCATGCATATGACGCCATTGGAACGTCATGGTTTGGACGCCATCATAGTCCTCAAGGCAACAGCTTTGCTTTTTAACATTATTAAATGTACTGCATTGTTAGAGTTTAAAAATGTTGCTTTCTAAATTTTACCTTTTGATTTTGAGCATGTACATAGCAAAGCACAGACCGAGTTAACAGCTTGTGCATGTAAAATTTAGTGACATTGATTATATTATTTGAGTTGTGCAATCATTATCACCCTTTTTGAATGGTTCCTCCCCTGTTAACATAAACTCATTGCCCTTTAAAGTTCTTAACTAATCTGTCTAGTCGCTGTTGTCTACTTGGTCCCATTTTGACTGCTCTTAAAAGAGCATGATGCTCAAGGCAGGCCTGCTTTTACTAGCTCAGCTACATATTAAAACCAAATTGCTGTTTGGTTTTAATATGACTTCAGGGGATATTTCTGGTTTAAGTTTTAAAGATGATCTCGGGGCAATAGTTCCTTAGGTTTATCCTCGTGCCACGGTTCCAGAAAGTTTAGAGGCAATAAGAATTTGAAGTTCTGTACTGTACTTTCTCCTATTGGTCATGATTCTTCTGTGGAATCTTTGATCAAAATTCAGTGATGGCGGCCAGGCACCATTCAGTTCTTCTGGCCTCATGGCCTTCTTATTCTTGGAGGCAGTTAGCCACACATCCCATATTCTTCTCTTTTGCCTGATTCTCCTTCCTCTATTCCTCTTGGCTGGTGGCCTCTTGTAAGTCTTTAAGACCCCAAGTTCTATGTATTGAACTTGTTTCGTGCCATTGAGTAGGTTCTGCTCATAGTGACCCCAATGTTCACCAGAAAAAAACACTGCCTAGTTCTGCATCATCCTCACAATTCTACTTCAGCCCATTGTTGCAGCCACTGTGTCAATCCATGTTGTTGAGCGTCTTCCTCTTTTGTGCTGCCCCATCCACTTTATCAAGCACGATATCATTTTCCAGGGACTAGTCTCTCTTGATCACATTTCTAAAGTACATTAGATGAAATCTCCCCATCCTTGCCTCAAAGGACCATTCTGGCTGTCCTGCTTCTAAGAGATCCATTTGTTCTTCTGGAAGTCCATGGTACTTTCAATATTCTTCGCCAACATCATAGTTCAAATGCATCATTTTTTCTTCATTCTTCTTTTCAGTGTTCAACTTTCTCATGCATATGAGACAGTTGAAAAGACCATGGTTTGGGTCAGGTGTACGTTTGACCCCAGCACAACATCCTTGCTTTTCAACACTTTAAATAGGTCTTGTGCAGAAGATTTACCTGAAACAGTGAGTTGTTTGCTCTATTGACTGCTCCTTCCATGAATGTTGATTGTGGATCCAAGCAAGGTGAACTCCTTGACAACTTCATTATTTCCTCTGTTTATCATGATGTTACCTGTTGGTTCACTTGCGAGGATTTTGGTTATATTTACACTGAGTTGTAATCTATGCTGAAGACTACAATTCTTGATCTTCTTCAGCAAGTGCTTCAACTCCTCCTCACTTTCAGCAAACAAGATCCTTTCATCTGTATATTTCAGGTTGTTAATAAGCCTTCCTGAAATCCTGATGTGATGAGCAAGGAGGTAGACACAGATTACTAAACATGTTACTAGCCCAATTAAATGGGATGCCCCAAGAAACCATGACCCTAAACTTCCAAATGAAGGAACTAGGCTTAATGAGATGTTTGGTTGTTCATAATTTGCCTCAGAGGCTCTTTTAAAAAATTGTCATTGTAAATATATCACAAAGTTTTTGCCATTTCAATTTTTTGCAGGTGTTTAATTTATTGACAGTAATTAAAATAATTGGCAGTGCAATCCTACTACTCTTCATGTGATTTTCCCATCCCTGCATTCACTCTCTTTTTTCCCTCGCCTTCCTGTCCCTGGCAGCTGCTAATAAGATTTGCTCTCATACATTTGTCTTTTTATACTCATCTAAATGAGTTAGATCATTTTATCCTTTTATGATTGGCTTATTTTATTTCCGTCAGCATAATGTTGTCCAGCTCTACCCATACTGTAGCACGTGTAAGACTATTTCTTTGGTTGGCTGAGTGGTAGTCCATTGTAGGTATGTACCACGTTTTGTTTATCCATTCACCTGTTGATGGACATTTAGGTTGTTTCCACATTTGGCTGTTAGGAATAGTACTGCAGTGAGTATTGGTGCGTGGGTTTCTGCTTCCAAGTCGTTGGGGGATATACCTAGGAGTGAAATTCTTGGGCCATGTGATAGCTTTATTTTTAGTTTTTTGAGGAAGTGCCACACTGTTTTCCACAATGACGGTACCATTTTGCATCTCACCAACAGTGAATGGTAGTCTGATTTCTTTATACACCATTGCTATCAGTAAAATTAAAAAAAATCTAGTTGGGAGTAAAATAGTATCTGGTTTTGATTGTATCTCTTTGATGCCTAATTACACAGAGCATCATTTTATTTGGTGGGCATTTGAATGTCCTATTTGGTTAAATATCTGTTCACATCCTATGCCCATTTTGTGATTGAGTTATTTGTCTTTTTGTTAAATTATTAATGTTTTATATATATATGAGGGAGCTTTAAAATGTGGAAAAATGAAATTAAAAGATCATAGATTTTTTCCTATAAACTTTTAAAGTTCCCCTTTATTTCGGTTATTAGATTCTTACTGGTATAAATTTGGTTTCCAATAATATTCTCTGGTCAGTAGCTTGTCTTTTGACATTTTTTGTAAAGTCTTTGGATAAACAAAAGGTTGTAATTTTTATGAGGTCCCATTACTGGGTTTAGGTTTTTGCTCCTTGTGTTTTTGCTATTATATTCCATAATCCATTGTTGAAAGCTGGGCCTGATAGTTTTGCCCCTGCTTGTTCATCAAATAATATTATTGTTTCAGTTTGCATAATTAGGTCCACTAATCCATTTTGGGAGGAGCCCTAGTGACATAGTGGTTACACGTTGGGCTGCTCTCCCAAAGGTCAGCAGTTCAAAACCATTAGCTGAGAAAGACTAGGCTATTTACTTCCGTGAAGGGTTACAATCCAGAAACCTATAGTCCTTAGAGAGTCAAGAATCCATTTATCATTTGTTTTGTGTTTTGTATGAAGTACATATATTCTGTATTAGGGGTGTGTGTGTGTATGTGTGTGTATCTGCATGTGAAAATTCAGTTTTCCTGGAACCATTTACTGGAGAAACTCTCCCTTCAAGTAGATTTGTGAAGTTAGAACCCTTGTCAAAATCACTTAATTGTAGATGTTTGTATTTATTTCTGGAGTCTAAATTCTCCATTTCGATGTCTGTCTATTATTATACCCGTTCCAGGCTGTTTTGATTAGAGTAGCTGTATTCCCAACTAAACTCAACTGCCATTGATTGATGCCAACTCATAGTAGTAGCTGCTTAGGAAGTTTGAAAATTAGTAATTCCCTTACTTTGCTTGCTCTTTTTCAAATTTGTTTTAGTATTTGGGAAGTATTGTCATTCCATATAAATTTGTCAGTTGCCTTTTAGAGTTCGATAAGAAGGACAGGCTGTTTGTTCTTGAGATGCAGTATCTTTCCATTGCTCTGAGGAGCATTGGCATATTCTGTCTTTCAGTCTGTCAGCATGGGGCAGCTTTCTATTTAGTTAAGTCTTTTTAATCTCCCAGCAGTGTTTTATGATTTTCCTTCACTTCCTTGGTTAAATTTTTTCTTAGGTATCTTCTTCTTTTTTTTATTGGGAGTTAATACATAGATCATTCCATAGTTCAATCACATCAAGCAGTAATGTAAAATTGCTACCACAATCAGTTTCCAAACATTCTTTTCCTTGGTATTTTATTTTAATAGATGTTACTGTAACTGGGATTTTTAAAACCTAATTTCCCTTTCCAGGTCTCATCGCTGGTATACAGACACCTAACTGGTATTTGCTTATTGATTATGCATTCTGCAACTTTCAAGTTCGTCTCAGCTCTGGAAGTTTTCATTTGCTTTCCTGACTACTGTTTCCATGGGCCTTGGTTATGGATAAAACGGTGAAAGGAAATTCATGGCAACGTCACTTTTTCTCCATGTATCATACTGTTGCTTATTGGTCCAGTTATTAGGATTTTTGCTCTCTTTATGTTGAGGTATGGTCTATAATGATGACTGTAGTCTTTGATATTTATAATTGCTTCAAGTCCTCTTCACCTTTAGTAAGCAAGGTCATGACATTTGCATAATGCAAGTTGTTAATGAGTCTTCCTCTCACCCTGATACTGGTTCTTCTTCATCCAGTACAGTTTGCTCAGTATAGAGACGGCTACACGTACCCTGATGCACGTTTTTCCTGCATTTAACCCATGCAGCAGCATCTTGCTTTGTTCGAATGCTTCTTGTTACATGCATTAGCACACTTATGTGTTCTGGAATTCCCATTCTTTGCAGTCTTATCCATAATGTGTTATGATCCATATAGTCATTGAAACACTGATAGCATCTTACGGGTATTCTCTGCTCAGTGAAGATCCACCTTATCTCAGCAATAATGTCTGTCATTCCACGTCCCCTTCTGAATCCAGCTTGAGTTTCTGAGGTTCCCTGGAGATATACTGCATTTCCTACATTATAAAGTTTTGCCTTTACCACAATATCTTATAAATGGAATCACATGGAATGTATGTAGCCTTTTGTGTCTTTCACTTGCCATAATACTTTTGACATTTTATTATTGTTTTGTGAGACAGTATGCAACATTTCTTTATATTTCTGAGAAATATTTCATTATATGGATGTACTGCCAGTTGAGTTGTACACTTTCAATTTGTCTACCAGTTGAGGGGCATTTACCTTATTTCTAGTATTTGGGGATTACAAGTGAAGTCCATATATATTTATTTACAGGGGTTCTATGAATATAGATATTCATTTCATTTGTATAAAGACCTAGGAGTGGGACTTCTCAGTCATTTGGTAGATGTAGGTTTAATTTAATAAGGAAATATTTTGGTGTACATTTTTCTGTCATATAAATGTAAAGAGGTTTGATAGCACCAGTTGATAATCTCAATCTGGTGTTAGCATGATGTGTTAGTCTGGGTAGACCAGAGAAACAAATCCATGGACACACACACACATATGTGTATAAGAAAGAGATTTATACACAAGCGCAATTGAACATTGAGAAAACATCCCAGCCCAGTCCAGATCAAGTCCATAAGTCTGACATTAGCCCATATGCCTGATACCAACCTATAAAGACCTCTTCAGACTCATGAAATACATGCAATGACCCACAGGCCAGTGGGTAGAAAGTCCTTGGATCCAGTGGCATTGGACACATCTCAGCGCTGGCAAGGGTCTCTGCATGGCTTCTCCAGCACCCAGGGCTGCATCAGGGGAGGCCCATGTGTCTTGTCAGCTGCTATGAGTGTGAGTAGAGAGTCTCCCACTTCCAAGGAGGAAATAGTGGAATTCCCAGAATCCTTAGGGGAAGGCTATGCCCACACAGAAGCCTCGTTGGCTATGACCTGATTGACAGGCTAGACTCCACCCCTACATGCTTAATCCTTAAATTGACAATCATGTAACTACCACACATGATATGCTGTATTAGCAAAAATTATTAAAAATTGATTTTGTTTAAATGTCTGCACTTTTAAAAGAGTAGACTTCCTTTTTGATATCCTGCTTTGTGAATATGCCTAGCCTCCCTAGAAATAATTCCAAAATGGTGGATTTTGTTTATATTAAAAACTGAATTATTGGTGCATCACATATCAAAAAAGTCTCATTCAATAAGTGGAAATTTGGTGAAGAATTGCTGGGTCTACTAGTGTTATTCAGCATGTTATGTGCATTAAATATACTTTCCTCCTGTATAACAGAGCAAACTAAGATTCAAAAGGGTTATGTAACTTGCCAAAATGTCCCACAATCAATAGATGGTAGTTTGTGAAGCTCAGATGTTCAATATTTTAAGTTTATTCATCCTTGTAGTATGAGAAAGGCAGAACTTAAAATAACAAATGAATTAGTGAGGGCTCCGAGCTACTATAAGGGAAAAATCAAAACTAAAAATAAAGCATAACAAAAATAGAACATACCCCAAAGCACATATTTACATATATACATACAAAAAAGGATATAACTTGACTGAAGAAGAACTAATATTTAAGGGTCTTATTTACTGTGTAAAATGCAGACATCTTTTTTCCCTAGCCTCCATAACAAATCCCTTTCTGGAGTCCACTCCATCGTCACTGGATAGGACAGAGTGGAACAGCCGGGTAGGGTTTCCATGGCTGTAATTTTTACGAAAACGTTTTTCTCTCATGAAGTCGCTAGTAGATTCCAACTGCTGACCTTTCTGGTTAGTGGCTGAGCACTTTATTGTCCTACCAGGGCTGCTGCTTATTCATAGCTCAACTAAAAGGAAGTCTCTTCCAACGAGTCTCTCTGCTTTTGCATTTTCGTTTAAAAACATTCACATCGTTTTCCAAGTTAATGATGCTTTTGAATTTCAGGAAAATAAATTTCAATGTACTTTTCAGCTTTTTCTTTCGTGTGTGGAATTCACTTACGTGGCACCCGAGGGTCAGTCCTGTTAGTGTACTCACTGTTCTATTTCTTCAGGAGTAGATTTCTGAGTGTACTTCTTTAAACCCAAACCTCGAAGTAAATTAAAAAGTGAAGTGTGCAGTATGATGGTTTCCATATAGTGAGTGCCCTTTTTCACTCACTGGAATTTCCTGCCTCTCCTGTCGAAGATGTTTTTATAGGGAAGTCAGCATAAAAGTGAATCACCCATGGTTTTTCCCCCCAAGGCATTTCATTTAGTCAACTTGGTATTAATTTAGGTGGTAGTCGTTAGCTTAGTTGAACACTGTGTTTGTTGATTGTGTGAGCTGATGTTTATTAAGCTGTTAATTTTTTACAGACTTGCTGGGTTCCTATTTGAATCTGTGCATTCTTTCCCTTTAGAGCAGGGCTGTTTATGAATGGGTTTGCAGCCACAACATCAGTGTTGAAAGTCCAGTGGGAGGCAGCCCTATTTGGGACAGTCCTATGATTGTTGACTCTCAAGGTTGTCTTTACTGGAAGCATTTTGCTTTTCGACTTCATTGATCTTGCATTTTGGATCCTGGAGGACTTTGTTATGGTCTTCTTGCCATTCAGATAAGTCCTCAGTGTCATCATCATCATCACCTTATTATTGACTTAACTTCTGCATCATTTTCTTACTCACTTATTTCCTAAATCTAAATGTCATCGAGTACCTACTGTGGCCAGGAATTGTGCAAAATGCCCAACATAAGCTATTTATACAAGTCTTCCCACAGCCCTCTGATGCACACCACTGTTACTCTCCTAGTTTCGGAGTTCGAGACACCAGTGTTGAGCCCAGGTTTGTTTCTTTTCCTCTTTAGACGGATGCTTCTGAAATGAAGGACTTGTACAATAGAATTTTTTTAGTGTGCTTCTTAGCCAGAGGTGTTCTTACATGTGGCATGTCTTGCTGTTGTTAGGTGGCTTGGAGTCAGTCCCGACCCATAGCGACCCCTTTGCACAACAGAAGGAAATGCTGCCCCGCCCTGTGCCATCCTCACAATTGTGCCCTTGTAGCAGTCTATGGTACTTTCAGTATTCATCGCCAGAACCACAGTTCAAATGCACCAATTCTTCAATGTCTGACTTTCATGTGCCCGTCTTGAATAATATGGATTGTTCATGGGTTAGAGGATCTGGAACAGGTAATAACAGCAAAGTTACTGAGATACAAAGCAGACTGAGGTACAAGTCCCAGGGTTTCTGTCTCCCTTTGGCTTGCTCTCTGTTTTGTCTCCTTGAAGTGTTCTCGTCTTTTCAGAATGTGGACTCGGAAGGGATCTTAATGAGCGTCCAGCATGGTTGTACAGCTCTCGGGTGTTCTGACCACTGCTCAAAGGGAAAGTCCGTTTCCTCTCCAGAACATAGGTTTGTATGCATGTGTTTATGGACATTCATAGTTGCCAAACCCTCTTAATGATATAAACCATAGCACTAGGTTACTTTTCTATTTTACCTCTCTTCGCAGTTGACCTCACTTAAGTTCTCCATGTAACGAGGGATGAATTCAGTTACATTGTTCTGTGACTTTACAAAATCATTCATAACCTTTCAGAATATTTTAAAAAGGAAACACGCACATTATCAGAATAGACAGTTCACTCTTAGACTGTGTAAACATTTAGTAATTAATCAGACTTTTGACTTGTGTTGCTTGTAGCGTGTGCTTGATGTATTATCGTTTCATGTGCCTCTTGCGGGTCTTTTGTCTGTTCTTCCCAGCCCAGAAAACCCGCTAACCAAACCCACTGCTGTGGGGTTTATTCCGACTCATAGCATTCCTATAGCACAGAGTAGGCCTGCTCCATAGGGTCTTTGAGGCTGTAACTTATTTCCTGAAACTGACCACTTTGCCTTTCTTTCACGGAACAGCTGCAAACGTTGCACCACTGACCTTTCAGCCCAATGCTTAATCCACTGACCTTTCAGCCCAATGCTTAATCCACTGTGCCACCAGGGAGCCTATGAGTCTTATACTGTGTTGAAATTGTAGGAGACCCTTATTTCCTGGTGGTGAATAAATAAGGTGTATTGCATGTAGTTTTATTAATTCAAACGATTCTTTAAAAACAAAATCCCCAAACCCCAAATTCACTGCCATCAAGTTGACTCCTAGTCATAGGGACCCTATCGGACAAGGTAGAACTGCCTGTGGGTTTCCGAGGCTGCAACTATTTACAGAAGTACAAAGCCTCATCTTTCTTACTAAAATGTGTATTATGGTTCAAAGTCAGCAAGTACTCAACTTGCAAGTATGAATTACTGAGAAGTATCAGTAGCTATTAGTTTAAAAATTAATTTATTCAACATTCAGTTCTTAAGTCCTTTGAGTGTCAGGAACTGTTCTAGGTGCTAGAGACAGACTTGGATGTTAGGTGAGAGAGTTCATGTCCTCATGCAACTTATGGGGGGAGGGGGCAGTGGAAGGTTCCAAGGTGCTGCAGACAGTTTGTGTTCAACTGCTCTGAAGAAGGGCAGTTTAAACCTGCCCAGCAGTACTGTGAACGAAAAACCTAGTGAACTGCTTCCGAGAAAATCCTGTAGAACAATTCTACAGGATTACGTAAAACATGGCGTCACCAGGAGTTAGGATCGATTCGACAGAGGCTAACAACGATAACAGTGGAGTAGACAAACAATCAGTAAACAAACAAAACACTATATACATACATTTTAGGTACTGTAAAAAAATGTTAGCAGGATGGAGCCTTTTAAATTGTCAGGGAAGTCTGTAAATGAAGTTTATTATGATAATCAGTCAATACTTGTAAGACTGTAAGTCTAGCTTAAACAATGGCAAAACAGAAGGATCTTAAAAGTTTCTCCTTGCCTTGTAAGAACTCTCACCTCTGTGCAGTGGCGTACTATGCAGCTAGAAAAGGAACAAATGATTGTGTGTAACAACTTGGATGGATCCCAAATATATAAGCTGAATTAAAACCAATCTCAAAAGGTTCTTTGATTCAATTTATATTACTCTAGACATTACCGTGAAGCAGAGCGAGGCCCTCCATGAGATGGATTGACATAAGACCATGAACATAGGAACCATTGTGAGGATGGCCAGGACTGGGCGGTGTTTCGTTCTGTTGTACATAGGATCTCTGTCTTAGAACTGACTCGAAGGCACCTAACAACCACAACAACAACAGAAATGAGTATGATGGTGAGATGGAGCAGATCAGTTGTTGTTAGGGTTAGGGTTGAGAGGAGAGTTGGACTATAAAGGGCTCCCAAAGCCAAAACTGAATCCACTGCCATTGAGTGAATTCCAATTTATAGTGCCCCTTTATAGAGGCCGTAAGTCATCAGGGGAGTAGAGAACCTCATCTTTCTTGCCAGGAGTGACTGGTGGGTTTGAAGTGTTGACCTTTTCGTTGAACAACCCAACACTTATTCCACAGCAGCACCAGGGTGCCTCCTAAAGGGAATCCCTTGGTGGTGATGGAGCAGTTAAAACGTGGTGGTCATCTGAACCTACATATATGATAAACATGCATGTAAAAATAATGAGATCTGAATTATCCATGGGTTAGTGGTGGTGTGCCAGTGTCACTTCTTAGTTTCCTTAGTGTGGTGTCATTGTGTAAGATACCACCAGGGAGAAAAGCTGAGGGGAGGGTACCTGGGAATTTTGTAACTTGTTGTAAGGGAGTTTAAAGGATGGTAACAGCAGTAACAAACATACGGGGTCAGTTCGAGTCTTGAGAATTCTCAGTCATGGTGTCACCACTCTATTTTTCAGATGAGCAAAGAGTATCTGAAGTGAGCCATTAACCTGAGATTCTGAAGTTACAGAGCTAGTCTGAATTCAGACCTTTAAAAGATCTCAGGGAACATGACTTTGCTCCCTTAGTTGTTATTAGATGTCATCAACGTGGTTCTGACGGAACAACATGCCACCACTCCTGCACTAACTAGTCTCACAGCTGTGAGGTGTAAGCCCATTGTTGCAGCCACTGTGTCAATGAATCTCGTCAAATGTCTTCCTCGTGTTCACGGCCCCTCCACTTTACTAAGCACAGTGCCCTTTTCTAAAGACTAGTCCTCCTGACAGCGTGTCCAAAGTTTCAGAGACGAAGTCTCACCATCCTCTCATCTCTCAGGAGCATTTTGGCTGTACTTCTTCCAAGACAGTTATGTGTGTTCTTTTGGCAGTCAGTGGTACTTTCAGTATTCTTCACCAACACCAACACCATCGTTCAAATACATCTATTCTGTGGTCTCCTTACTCAATGCCCAACTTGTACGTTCACAGTCTTCAAAGTGACATTCTTGCTTCTTCAGTACTTTAAAGAAATCAAAGACACATTGGTCCTCTAGAATATACGCAACTCAAACTTACTGCTATCAGGTGAATGCCAACACGCATTGCAATCCTATAGGACGGTCGTTTCTGAGATTAATTCTTACGGAATGGAAAGCCCCATCTTTTCCCAGAGGAATGGCTGGCACTTTCCAACTGCCTACCTTTGCGATCCCAGTGTATAACCACTATGCACCAGGGCTCCTCTCCCCCATAGCATAGCTGATTTTAATTGCTATTGGGAAATAGTTGAAACTCCCCTCTTGCTTGCCTGTGTGTGTGCCCCCGCCCCACCAAGTTTGTACGAGTGAGTGAATGAGTAAGAAACTATTCTCTACTGTGTCCTCCAGAGAAAAGTCACTGCTGTGGAGTTGAAGCCAACTGATAACGACCCTACAGGACAGGGTAGACTGAGAGTTTCCAAGACCATAACTCCTTACAGGAGTTAAAAGCCCTGTCTTTCTCCCACTATTATGCCCGGCGTTTTCAAAGTTTAATAATACCACCGTGTGGGTCCTAACATGCATGTAGATGTCATTAAAATGCAAGCATATGTGTATAATTAAAATGATTTTATGTTAAAAATAAAATTTAAAAATGACTTTTGTCATAAATGGAAATGTAATCCACACATGCCTCCTAGTTTGGAGGTGTTTCCATCCTGAGTGCTTTGTGCAGTCTTAGTAGTAGGGGGAATGGTGTTGGGTCTCTGCCTGTGAATTAGTAGTTGAGTGGTGTTTTACTTCCGATGATTCAGTATATTTGCCTTAATTGCTGGATTAACCAATTTCTTGCCTCCCACAAAAGCACACACATTTGTATAAAGAGAGGGTGAATGAATGAAGTTTTAGGGACTAATTTTTGTGGTATTTAAGCAACAATACTCTAGATTACCCACAACCTTAATTTCTTTTCATGAGCCCTATAGATAGGCTTTGTTACCATTTACACTTGGTTGCTTCATTGTTAACCCCAGTGATGTGATTTCGCATGCAAAGACTTAATTATTCTTTTCTGGCCTAGTGAGAAATTTCCTTCCAATAATTGCCTCCATTGCCCTTTAGCCTCTTAAACAGTGGATTTGTTTGGAACAACATGGTGGTTGCTCAGTGAGCATTCCCAAGCCTGCCAGTGCCTGGAGCTGTCTTGGGACCATAATTGATACCTTTGACATAGTTAGCTCAGGCACCATTCCTTGAGTGATGCCTGGTGGGCAGTCTTCCTTGGTTCAGTGTATTTGTCTCATGTTCCAGGAAGGAAATTCATAACTCTCTCCTTTAAAATTTTGTATTTCCTTTATTCAGTAAAGAGTTATGCTAGCTTTGGAAATAAGATTAGATACATAAAAAGCTCTAGAATATTTAGAAAGCGTTTTAGTGAGGCAGTGACATATAATCATAGTTCATAGTATAGACTAGATCATTACCTAACCCGAGGTAGGTTGCCATAGGCCATCCATCATTCACCGGGCAGTCAGACATGTTAGAATCAACTTGATGCAAGTAGCAGCAGCCCAGGATTAGTGTTGGAAAAGAGAGTTTTCTTTTACTTTTTGTGTGTGTATATTTGTCTGCCCGTTTTTACTACAGATGGCATTTGGAATTCTAAACAAGAAAGTGAGGAAGTTAAACTTTCTGTGACAGCTTTTCTTTCCCTCTTTCCCCTTAGCCAAGCCAACATTATGGGAATTTCTCAGTTTCATTTTCCCAAGGGATGTTTGTGGAATTGATATTGTATTTTTTTGTGTGTGAGAAAGAATTGAAAGTCTTAATTCTAACTTGGGATTTGTTTCAAGGGAAGTAATATGGCTGTGTCTCAATAGACTTCTTAAAATATTTAATATTACATTTTTGGTTTTTGGTAGCATAATTTCAGTACTTTAGTTTTAAGCCTCCCTGTCATCCAGCTTCAAATAAGCCCCGTTTCCTCAAGCAATACTGACTTCATCTCTCTCAGAGTAGCTCTAGGATAGCAGTGGAATCATGGGTAATTGAGTCTTCTACAATAAGAATACTCATAGGCCATTCAGTTGTTGGGCTGCAGCTACACCCTGTTACAAAGTGGGATATTGTATTTGATAGACCATTTGAAAGTATTTTGAAGGGAGCCATTTGCTCTACAGTCAGGTTCTGCCATTTGATTCCCATGCTTAAATTTTTTTTTCTTCCCCCTTAAATCATCAGTTTTAAAGGGAACTGACGCTCTGCTAACATAAGAAATAAAGGCGCATTTACTAAAGAGCTGCAGGTAAGAAAGCAGCTGCAGTCCCTGAGTGATTGGTAAGAAAGCGCAGCAGAAACAAGTGAGGAAATACTGTATTTGAGATTTTTTTTAAGGCGCTTAAAGTATTTAGCTTACCATTTGTCATTTGATTCTTGTAAATAGAAGCCCACTTAACATGGTTTTGCTCATAACACAGCATCATTGTAAAACTCTCACACAGTGATCAACACAGGAGGTTTTTTTGGATTTTATTTTGTAATTTCTGGATTAGCCTTTATGCGTGGAGCAGTCGCTATATTTAGGCAGGTAACCTGATTTTGCAGGTAACCAGTCTTAAGGGGCTCGAGAGTACTTTCTACTGGCTGAGGGTAGTAAGACTTCGTGACAGAGTGTGATTTATTATTACAGTTTAACTTTAGGTAGTTAGATTTTGCCAGGTAGGTCAGGTTTTTTACCCCTCCACTAGTGTATATTCCTGTGGAAATATAGAAGAGATTGGAATTTATCGTAGTGTTTTAATTGAGTTTGGAATATTAATGAGACTGGAAAAAATAGACATCAGTCTGGTTGTTGGAGAGTTGAGTACCCTGCCCACAGGGTTATTGCCCCAGAGGTTGCTTTAAGAAGCTCATTAATGTTAGCTTATCACTCGTCTAGTGAGCCTTGGTAGTGCAGTGATTAAGCACTCAGCTGCTAACAGAAAGGAGTGGTTCGAACCTACCAGCTGCTCTGTACGAGAACAAGCCCCATATAGATTACAGCTGAGAAAACCCTATGGGTTAGTTAGTTCTGCTGTGTCATAGGAGGTGAGCACTAGTCGTTATAGAATCCATAGCGCAGCACCGCAACAAGGAGAGTGGGATTTGAAAAACCTGCCTGATAGCACATTTTAAAATAAATATATTTGTAATATTAATGTGTAATTCAGACTGTCATGAAATCAGTGCTTGATGACCAAAGCATTTGGGTCATAAACCAGCGGTAGCATTTTGCTTTCATAGCATTTTTTTTTTAACTTAAAGACCAACTATCACTTGATTTGTTTTTAATTATCATTTTAGTAATGATTACACTAAACACGGCCCTATTAGAATTGCTACATTAAAGCAAGTGATCCTGTGTTTAATGGTAACATCTTTGGGGGTGGGGTAAAATGGCAACAGTGGTTCATGACCCTTATTCTGAATTTTCCTACAGAAGCCTTGACATTCCTGTCCCAGGCTAGATGCCTGGGACCAGTGGTGCTCTGCTAACATTATGTCTTAGGAGGCGGCGTTACAGGGTCTTTTAGAATGAAGTGTGTTAAAAAACACAGACATACTGATCTCTCGATTTAAGGAAATGAGCTACATTGCTTGAACATAAATCTTTCAAGTATTTGACAATTTACAATATTGTTGCAAACTCAGCGTCACATAAAGTTGAAAGCATAACCCAAACAAGCTCCCATGCCCTCACATCTGTTCAAAATTACGACTCGATAGGAACTGCCCTATAGGATTCTCAGTGAGCCCTCTGAAGGCAGAGATCAAGTCTCAGCATCTTCTTAGTACTTTTCTCAACTACATTTGTGCTTCTAAGTGAGACACCTTACCAGTGTCCCTGGGGCGTATCGTTTGGTGAAGGAAACCCAGAAACACAAGTACAATCCCATGTGATCGTGCCACAAAGGACGGATGGACAAAGGGCTGTGAGAGCAAGAGGGAGGGAACTTACTCTGCCTCCGGAGTTGAAAGGCTTCTCCGCAGAGGTGACATTTGAGCTGGGTCATTTAGTCTTCTGCAGGGCAGCTGCCGAGTCCTGCCTTGTTTGAAATAAGCACATTTACAAGAGAATGGTGAAGCACATTCCATTTGATGGATTGGATTGACAGATTGGAAGTAACTCCCCAGAATGATGGCTTTGTTAGGTATTTGTTTCCCGAGCACCCTACCTGCCACTCCCCTTGGGTGAATTGTGGCAAGAAAGCTGTCACATTAAGCTGTCACTCAGGATGTTTGTGGGGGGGGGGGACAAATTATGGGCAGAACTGCGTATTTTCAGAATAGTTTAAACCCCGGAAAGATTATGTTTCAGAGCATTTAAAAATGCACACAACCGTCCTCCCCCCCACCTTTTTTTAAGTTGTGCAAAAAGAAAATTGAATAATGAAAAGTTAATTAGGCTATGGGTATTTTTAAAGTAGACAACCTGATCCTTAACCCACTATAAATACAGGAAGCTCTGTTAAGACCAAGATAGGAGGTAGGGAGGGGGAGTACAGTTTGAGATCAATTCTCAAACTGTACAAAGTTGTTATAGAGATGGCTTACTTGTAAAAGTACTTGTACGTTTCTCTTTGTGCTATGCAAAGTTAGTAGGCAGTAGGTCTGATCCTAACTTACATTCCTTGGTCTCCCTGGCTATTTGCTTTAGGGCTTGCCTTATGTTCTGCCGTTTTCTTCACTCTGTATGTGTTACACTGTTGAAAGTTTTTGAAAACCCATGTAGGGCTTTCTAAGTGATGGTTGTTAACAGTTTTCTTTCTGGAAAGAGTTGGCACTCTCTCCCTCCTCGGGCTTTGCTCTCCTCACCTCCCTCCTAATCTACCCTGCTTTCGCCCGCCGCTCCGAGCCTGAGATGGCAGGGACTTGCTTTGTTACTGATGATAATATTTAAGCTCTAAAATTTTAACAGTATTTCAGTTGCAAATAAATGGAAATTGTGTATTCTGTTTAATGTGTTTCAGAAAATCCCTGCTCCCCCCACCCCCTTTAAATACAAGAAAACAGGCGTGTAATGCCTCATTGAAAAAAGCCTGTAGGGGTGCTTTGTGTAGGTCTTAATTAAGGGCTTTGAAAGACCAAACAAAAGGAAAAAGGAAAATGCTACAGGGTTATTGTTATTCCACCCCATTGGCTCAGCTAGCTGACCATCCATTGGAGCATTTTGTCCATTTTGAAACTGAATGACACTTTTGTTCGTGATTAACAGAGGTGAAAGAAGCCAATTATTGGGCAGTCTTTTTCCATAGAGCAGCTGCTGTTGGATTTAACTGCGGGCAAATATGGCCTTTTACTACCACAAGGATGTTGTGAGGATAGTTTATTTTTATAGAACTATGTGGTAGAAAACAAAATCTGTCTGACTCCTGTTATGAATATGTACGGGAATTTATCACGAAAGGGCAATTTTAATGTTCCATAGTTCTCTTGGAAAAAATTGATATATATATACACACATATATATACATGTGTATATGTGTAATACATGGTATAGGTGTTATGTGCCACATTTTAAAAGCAATTTTGTTTGTATGAAATTCTACCACTAAAGTTATGTATTGTTCACCTTTACATTTATATGTTGCTTCGACCTTTTCCTCTTTTAATGAAAGTCCCCATAACTTGTTGAAGTTGCTGCATAATTAAAACTCACTGCCATTGAATGGATTTCAGCTCTACCCTAGGACAGAGTAGCACGTTGGGCTTCCAAAGGTAATCTTTGCGGGAGCATACTACTATGCCTTTGCTTTGGGAGCAGCTGGTAGGTACTAACCATTCAGTTTGCTGCTGCGCCATCAGGGCTTCTTGGCCCATAATTGATGGAAAACAAAGTGGTCTTGCTGGAGTCTCAGCTCTGTTGGTGTGGACTGCTTAACCTGTACTAGTTGCCATGGAGTCTTTGATTCGTAGTGACCCATGTGTCTCAGAGAAGAACTTTGCTTTTTTTTGAAGAAGAAGATCACCAGATCTTAGAAGGCACTTCTAAGCTTTCAGCTAGTAGTTGAGTGTGTTAGCCTTTTGAACCAACCAGGGACCTAACCTAACAAATTAAAAAAACAAAAACAAAAAACTCCTCATTGCCATTGAGTTGATTTAGACTCATAGCGACCCTGCAGAATAGACTAGCATGACCCCTGTCAGTTTCTGAGACTGTAACTCTTTACCAAAGTAGAACACCTCATCCTTCTCCTGTGGAGTGACTGGTGGTTTTGAACCACTGACCTTGTGGTTATCAGCTCACTGCATAACCTACTATGTCACCAGCGTTCCGTAGAGTACTAAGGACGGTAAATGCATCCTAGAGAACACCGACTGAGTTCTGTCAGATTCCTGGTCTGTGTTAATCTGGGTTGACTAGAGAAGCAAATCCAGAGATGCTCGTGTCTATAAGAAAGAACTTTCTATTGAAGAGTACTTATGTACTGAGAAAACATCCCAGCCCACTCCTGATCAAGTCCATAAGTCCTATATTAGCCTATATGTCTGATACTAGTCCATTAATTCCTTTCCAGCCCCACACAGCACATGCAACGATGCTGAATGCCAGAAGACCACAGGCTAGTGGGTAGAAAGTCTTGTGGATCCAGTGGCAGTGGAAGCATCTCAATGCTGGTGCGGGTCTCCATGTGGCTCCTCCAGCTCTCTGAGAGTCTCATCAGCAGAGAAGGGAAGGCAGCGAGGCTGGGTCTGGCCTCCAGAGAGCTGTTCATCTCTGCTGAGCCTCCAAATGAGGTCATCAAGCTGCGACCTGATTGACAGGCTAGACTCTACCCTTTTGCTCAAGTTGACAGGAGATTATGTAACTGCCACATGGTCCATCCAGTAGTCATTGGTAGGTATGTTACTTGGGTGGATCTCTCATTGTGCCTTGGTGTTGAGCTTGACCTTGGAGGAGTATGAAGACAGGATTCAGAATACACTGCGATATTCCTTCTCATGGGCAAAGGGACAGAAGGTGGACTGGGGTGGGGGCGGGGGGTTTCCAGGGATCTGCTACGATTTTCTACAGTAAAGCTTTCATCCTTTTACTCTTTCTGAGATACCCTAGTGCAGTGGACAAAGATGCCTGGTTGCATGATTGGATTAGTGTTGGGCTACTAACTGCAAAGTTGGTGGTTCAAACCTACCAGCCACTCCTCAGGAGGATGAAGCTGTCCGTTCCCATAAAGATTGAAAGTCCGGGGAACCCTAGATTGGGTAACTTTGAGTTGCAGTCGATTCAATGGCAGCGGGAGGAAGTGCAGTGGACAGAGTATAGTGCCAGCCCTTGTCAGGAGTTTCTTTTGGACAAGTTTCTTAAACTTTCTGATTTGTAGGTTCCTCCACTAATCAGATATATAATATATCTTCTTTCAGAGTGGTTGTATGAATTCAATGAGTTGAGCATGTTAAGAGTTAAGGACAGTTGCTGGCTCAGGAAATGCTTGTTCAGTGTTAATTCCCTTTCTCTTTTGCTAAATCTGCAGCCGAGGGTCGAGAATTTAATCGCTTTGCTTCTTACCCAATCCAATCAGTGCTTTTCATACCAGATTTTGAAGGAGCAGAGGGTTGAGTTTTCAGGAATACCTTAATGAGAATAAGTGCCTTCTTCCAACCCTCTTTCTTCACTGGTTTACAATAGAACCAACATGGTGTGTCCTGAGCTGTAGACCACTTGTGATGGGCACACCTAATTTGAGAGTCTTAGGCTGGGCCCTGTCTGGGTTTGTAACCTTGGATAAGCCACTTAACTTTTGTTTCTTCATTAACAGCACAGTGATAACAGTTGACTCCTTACCCAATATTCAGGTATGTTTTTAAGTGTATTATAAGTGGTCTTGAAGACTTTTGTAGAATCACTACTTTAAAATGGGGAGGTAAGGTCCCTAAGGTTGTGAAACAAGCTCGATGGCAAAGTAGTTGTGTGGCTACATGGGTTTAAGTTGTTAGTTGAACATACTGTTTGATGTTGAACCTCATTTTGTGACCTGCAAGGCACTTTATTTATTTGTTTGTTTGTTTTTTAAAGCATTTTATTAGGGGCTCATACAACTCTTATCACAATCCATACACACATCAATTGTGTAAAGCGCATTTGTACTTCATTCTCAAAAAATTTTCTCTCCACTTAAACCCCTGACATTAGGTCCTCATTTTTCCCCTCCCTCCCCGCTCCCCGCTTCCTCATGAGCCCTTGATAGTTTATAAATTGGTATTTTGTCATATCTTGCCCTGTCCCACCACGTCTCCTCTCACCCACTTTTCTGTTGTCCGCCCCCCAGGGAGGAGGTCACATATAGTCCCTTGTAATCGGTTCCCTCCTTCCTACCCACTCTCCCTCCACCCTCCCTGTTTCGCCACTAACACCACTGGTCCTGTAGGGCTCATCCGCCCTGGATTCCCTGTATATTCAGTTCCTATCTGTACCAGTGTACCTCCTCTGGTCTAGCCAGACTTGCAAGATCAAATTCTAGTCATGGTAGTGGGAGCGGGGAGGAAACATTTAGGAACTAGAGGAAAGTTGTATTTCTCATCGTTGTTATATCGCACCCTGACTGGCTCATCTCCTCCCCGAGACCCCTCTGCAAGGGGATCTCCAGTGGCCTACTAATGGGCTTTGGGTCTCCACTCTGTACTCCCCCCATCATTCACTATGGTAAGATTTTTTGTTCTGATGATGCCTTATACCTGATCCTTTCGACACCTCGTGGTTGCGTAGGCTGGTGTGCTTCTTCCATGTGGGCTTTGTTGCTTCTGAGCTTGATGGCTGCTTGATTACCTTCAAGCCTTTAAGACCCCAGACGCTATACTTTTTGATAGCCGGGCACCATCAGCTTTCTTCACCACATTTGCTTATTCACCCGCTTTGTCTTCAGTGGTTGTGTCGGGAAGGTGAGCATCATAGAATGCCAATTTAATAGAAGAAAGTATTCTCCTGCAAGGCACTTTAGATAGCATTTTTACCCCCAAGGGAAAGTACCGCTGCTATGATTGTCGACTTTCCAGAAAAGGTGATGACATTTGAGCTGGGTCAGTGGACTCTTCTAGTCTTGATTTGCCACTTCTCTTCTCCATAAGCAAACCTTTGCCCCATGTCGTCTGAAGCCTTCCCTTCTGTTGTTGATTCTCAAATCTTCAGCCTCTGCACCAGCTCTTCCCTGTGCCTTTTGGTTAGGGGCTGTTGGCTGTCTACATCTCAGTTATTTGGGAGTTGCTAAAAGAGAATCAGAGTTCCTGCCAACCAGTTGCCTGCCTGGGGGTCATTGAGCTTTCATTCTCACTTCGCTGGTCCACGATCTCCATCTTTCCCCCTTATTGACTGGCTTCTCTGCTGGCTCCCTTTAGAGAAGAATCGGGTGCCACGCATATGGTGCTCTCATTTCTACCATCCTGTGCCCTACATGGGAAAGTTCTGTCTGTAGTGCCTCGTTTACTGTGTTTAAATATATAAAAGTACGCTTCTCGAGGAACTCATGAATGAAAACAATTGAACTTGGGAAAGTTGACTAAGTAGTGCTATTCCCTGGAAAAGTATAACCCTTTCTTCATAGAGTGCTTGTTAAATGAAAGCTCTCAAAATGTAGAACTATCTTTCTCAAAGAAGTCAAACAAGTGCCACATAGAAAACTCAAGGTGATTTGGGAATTACTTCTATCAGGTTTCCGAGACTGGAATCAGGGATAGCATTCAGACTTGGCTGAGAGAAGGGCCATCCGCTGGCCATGCAGATGTGCTCCTTCTCAGACTCTCTGTGCCTCTCCACACCCTTTAATGTGTGTTTCAGAAATAGTATTTCTAGGGAAATTGGTGCTGTCGTTAGTGCCACTCAGTGAGTTTTGACTCATAGCAACTCTATGTACAACAGAGTGAAACCCTACCCTTGCCCTGCAACATCTTTACAGTCATTTTATGTTTGAGCCATTGTGTTACTCTAAATCATTGTGGAACTTTCTCTTTTTTGCTGGCTCTCTACATTACCAAGCATGTTATTTCTCCAGGACATTATGATAATATATCCAAAGTTCATGTTATAGAGTCTCACTAGCCTCGCGTCTAAGGTGCATTTTGGCTCTACTTCTTCCAGGTAAGCGATGTATGCTCTTTTTAATAAAAGAAACTCACTCAGTAGATGGTTGTTGCTTTGTTTTTAAGGATGCCCCAGTTTTACAGCATTGGCTTATGCCTGTGTTATAGAAAAGCTGCAAAAGGGGGTGTGGTACAGCAGTGCTCACAGGAAGAGGTACACAGAATAAAACTGCTAATATTGGGAGCCTCACCTGTTGGAGATGTACCTGAAGAGGAAGAAAATTGGACTTTGAAAGGATGGAAACTTGGTTCTATTCCTATCATTTAAGAAGAACAACGCCATTATGAAAGTGCCATTTTTGGTTGGATAGTCTTTTGATGTAGGGGCTGCCCAATGAATTATAGGATGTTTAGCAACATCTCTGGCTTCTACTGGCCAGTAGCATCCCTCAGTTGTGACATTTGGAAATCGCTATAAACATTGTCACATGTCTCGTGGGGAACAGAATCTCCCTTGCTTGAAAATCACTACTCTGCTTTCTTCAAATGGCTATAAATACTTTATGTATGGAAAACACTCTTTCTAAACCATTATTCATTTCCTTAACTTTTTGAGTTTTTAAGATTTTGATGGACATATGTGTGTAATACAAATTAATTATAAGTTTGTATTTGAAGGGACATGGGGATTGGTTGCTAGCTTTGATCCTGGTTGGGTGGCTTTGAATAGAGACTGTCTCATCCTGGGCCTCAGATTTACTTATCAGTGTCAATTCCAGAATTTGAGTGAGTAGAGGAGATAATTTCTGTTTTGTTCTTATTTTCAGTGCTGTATATCTAGTCCGTTCGAAGAAATCTCAGATGAGAAATCCATGAAGATTTTAGTAGAACCCATTTTCTTTCTTGGCCTCGCATGAGAATTGGAGGTCCCTATTCTTGCAGGAAATACTTGAGCAGGTGATGTGCAGTAAAAATAGCTAGTCTTTCCAATTTTAACTCAGTATTTATAAAGCACTTTGAGGGGGTGGGGGTGGGGAGAAACACTATGTGGAAATACATTGGTTTTAATGATTACTTCTAGCTACTATTTTGGAACTTTTTTCAACACTAGAAAATAGCAGTCCACCATGCATGGATAATTATGATTTTTCTTCAAAATAGCAATTTATATAAAAAAAGTTGGCCAAAAAGTAGGGTTTCCTGGCTATTTTTAAGGAAGAAATTACTAAGCTACAAAATAAGCCTTAAAATAAGAATGAATGTGTACATATTTGGACTAACCTACATGTTTACATTGGTTGCCCTGGCTGAGCCACATAAGTGGCAGTTTGCACACTGGGCTAAGCTTTTTAGTCCTAGCACCTTCTAAATCTTAGATGTATCTCAAGTTTTATGGCTCATGTTGCTATCTAAATATTGGGTGGAGCTAACAGGAGAGCCAAAATAAAGTAGGCGGAAAATTTAGAATTAAAACAAGCTAGATACCCAACAAGTGGATGCAGTGCCTGGGCTTTTAGTGTCCCCCTGCCCTACTTGTGGTATAAGGACTGGCTGAGGCCAGCCAAAGAGCCAGCGATTTATCATTCAAGTAGAGGATTTGCAAACGTAGGCTATTTTGGCCTGGAGTTAGTTGCAGGTGTGTGGTGGCTGCCTGTTAACATTATGAACAAACAATATTAACACGTGCGATAAGGGCAAGTGGTCTAGTAACAATTTTTGCTGGCATGTCATAAACTATAATTATGAAAATTGTAGGATTCCTTGAAAACATCTTTACTGCTATAGTGATTTACTTTCCTGAGACACCCACCCCCCTCCCGCCCCACTTAAGTGATGAAAACCTATGGAATATGTGTTTATACTCCTAAGTGGCTTAACTTTCCGCCAAACCAAACAGGATAACTTTACTGTATAAGCGAAAGTGTATAAAGTGTTTCTTTAATCAGTTGTTTGCATCTGACAGTTTTGAAGCATTATGGTGTAGTGATGAGACAGACAGGATTGTAGAATTAGACTGCCTGGGTGTTCAAATCCTGGTTCAACATCTCTGCTAGGTAATTAAGGGCAAGTTATTCAATTATTTGTGCCTCCATTGCCAGTTCTATAATCAATTATCTTAGGAGTTTGTGAGACTAGAGTATATAAACCGTTTGATACAGTGCCTGATGCATGGTTACAACAGCCAATAAAACAAAACAAAACAAAAATATAAATTATCAAGGGTTCGTGAGGGAGGGAAGGTTGGGGATGGAGGGGAAAAAATGAGGAGCTGATACCAAGGGCTCAAGTAGAAAGCAAATGTTTTGAGAATATTGATGACAACAAATGTACAAATGTGCTTGACACAATGGATGTGTGTATGGATTGTGATAAGAGTTGTACAAGCCCCCAATAAAATGATTTAAAAAAAAAACACACAAAAAAACCCAAAACTAACTCAACCCATTGTCACTGAGTCAATTCCGACTCAGAGTGACCCTATAGGACAGAGTAGAACTTCCTCAGGGTTTCCAAGGCTGTATATATATATATTTTAAATCATTTTATTGGGAGCTTGTACAACTCTTATCACAATTCATAGATACATCCATTGTGTCAAGCACGTTTGTACATTTGTTGCCCTCAACATTCTCAAAACATTTGCTTTCTACTTGATTCCTTGGTATCAGCTCCTCATTTCCCCCTGCCCCCCCACCCTCCCTCTGTCACCCTTGATAATTTATAAATTTTTATTATTTTGTCATGTCTTACACTGTCCGACATCTCCCCTCACCCACTTTTTTTATTGTCCGTCCCCCAGGGAGGGGGTTATATGTAGATCATTGTGATCAGTTCCCCCTTTCTACCCCACCTTTCCCTTCCCCTCCTGGTATTGCTGCTCATTATTGGTCCTGAGGGGTTTATCTGTCCTGGATTCCCTGTGTTTCCAGTTCCTATCTGTACCAGTGTGCATCCTCTGGTCTAGCCAGATTTGTAAGGTAGACTTGGGATCATGATACTGGAGGGGGGTGGGTGGAAGGAAACCTTAAAGAACTAGAGGAAAGTTAAATGTTTCATTGGTGCTATACTGCACCCTGATTGGTTCGTCTTTTCCTTGTAACCTTTCTGTAAGGGATGTCCAGTTCCTATAGATGGACTTTGGGTCTCCACTCCGCACTCCCCCTCATTCACAATGATGTGATATTTTGTTCTTTGATGCCAAGGCTGTATTCTTAATAGAAGTAGCCTGCCACATCTTTCTGCCATGCCAAGTGGGTTTAAACTGCAGAGCTTTCAGTTTATGGTGCAGTGTTTGCCACGGTATCACCAGGGCTCCTGGTCAAACAGCGTTGCTGTGGATGGAATTACGTGCTCAACAGCAAGAACAAAAAGGTGTGTGCCTGTGGCTGTAGCACTGTTTGAAAATGGGCTGTCTTTTTAATGTAGGGCATACCTTTGTTCATTGAGGCAGGATTAGTGTGGGGTATGTTTTGAACCTATCTCTTTTGAGATATAAAAGAGATTAAACAAATGAGCAGAGGAGAGAATGGGAGCAAGACACATGAGATCTCCAGGGAACCGTAGCACAGAAGTTGAAGGGGCAAGGACCTTTCTCCAGAGTGCACAGAAAAAGAAAGCCTTCCACCAGCTTTCCGGAAGTAGAGAGCTGCAGGCAGATTCCCTCAGTGATACACTTCTTAAAATATCATTAGAGTACCTTTGAAAAAGATACAGCAGTCCACTCAAGACGTGACTTCCAAGGGGACTTACTGATCCAGTTAAGTAGAAGTATTTACTTGTTGGCTTTTATTACAAAGGGCTAGTCTCAATGGAAAATTTTAAAGGACAGCCACAGGGACTTAGACAAAGTTATGAGAAAATTGAACATTGCATTGGTGAGATGAAGGTCAGGAGAGTGCACTAATGACTTTGATTATTATTATTACTAGTCATTTTAATGGTGTACTCTTACAAATCTTATGACAATCTATCAAGGACTTTTTTTTTTTTCTTACCACAGTTCACTGCTTATTTCTTCGAGGGTAGCAAGGGCTGATTGAGGGGAATTTTGATGGGAAATTCTATTCCATCTGCCCTACAGCCCCAATCTCGCCCTTTCAGACTTCTCTTTGTTCCCCAAGCCCAAAGACCATTTCAAAGGAAACATGATTTGAGGTCCTCAAGGATCCAAATGTGCCATTTTGACTTGGTAGAACTCAAAGAGAACAGGTGTAAATGTTGAGCTTCTATTAGGACTTGCTAGTTGCTTTCCTCCTCCTTCGCCACCGATAGCATCTCCCGTCATACTCCATTTTCTTATGTAGCATCTCCCATTGTACTCCATTTTCTTATATAACGTCTCCCATTGTACTCCATTTTCTTATATAACGTATCTCATTGTACTCCATTTTCTTATATAACGTATCTCATTGTACTCCGTTTTCTTATATAACGTCTCTCATTGTACTCCATTTTCTTATATAACATCTCCCATTGTACTCCATTTTCTTATATAGCGTCTCCCATTATACTCCATTTTCTTACATAGCATCTCTCATTGTACTCCATTTTCTTATATAACGTCTCTCATTGTACTCCATTTTCTTATGTAGCATCTCCCATTGTACTCCATTTTCTTATATAACGTCTCCCATTGTACTCCATTTTCTTATATAACGTTTCTCATTGTACTCCATTTTCTTATATAGCATCTCTCATTGTACTCCATTTTCTTATATAACGTCTCTCATTGTACTCCATTTTCTTATATAGCATCTCCCA
>NW_022103958.1:25089360-25096870 GCF_000313985.2 Echinops telfairi
CGTCTCTCATTGTACTCCATTTTCTTATATAACGTCTCTCATCGTACTCCATTTTCTTATATAGCATCTCCCATTGTACTCCATTTTCTTATATAATGTCTCATTTTACTCCATTTTCTTATATAGCATCTCCCATTGTACTCCATTTTCTTATATAACGTCTCCCATTGTACTCCGTTTTCTTACATAGCATCTCTCATTGTACTCCATTTTCTTATATAACATCTCATTGTACTCCATTTTCTTATATAACATCTCATTGTACTCCATTTTCTTATATAGCATCTCCCATTGTACTCCATTTTCTTATATAGCATCTCATTTTACTCCATTTTCTTATATAGCATCTCTCATTGTACTCCATTTTCTTAACTACAACAACAGAGAGCATCTTCTTTTCCCCTCATGATTGGCCTTTCGTTTTCTCCCTTCAAACTCCTACTTCTTGATCAGATGTCCTCTGTTTTCAATTTCCCTTTAATCACCATTCCAAGGCTCTTCACTATCCAGCCTCATTTTTGGGGAAAGAGTGTATAAAGAGGTCCTAAATGCGCTTCAAGTGCTTTGCAAGTGCAGACACCTAGTCTGTGCAGAATAGTGGTAACTACAGTTACAAAGGATGCTAGAGTTGTTGTATTGTTTTCCTATCTCCTTGCTCGTGGTCAAATGGTTTCCTCACTTACCCATGAGGAACCTGAGAGCCTTTCTAAGACCATGCAGACATCATTTAATTTTAGAATTGTAAAGGCTTTGTGCACCATGCCAACTTCGCATCCCAGATAAGAAAGTGGAAGCTTGGAGGAGTTAGGGACTTGCTTCAGGCCACCGGGCCAGAAGTTGGCTTTGGTCCTAGGGATATTTGGACTTCATTTTTACGTCCCATTTAAACCCTGGTTCACCACTACACTATACAGTGTCTGTTATACAATGTGCAAAGAGAAGTAAATGACAGGAGGCTCCTTAACTCAAGGAATTTGTACAGGGATGGCATGATTTGTCTTTTACCTTTGTGTTTAGCTCCATAAAAGCATTTCAATTGAGGAGTGATGATGGATACAGGCTGTGGGAGAAAGGTCCACATTGAGTGGTATTTTGCAGGAAGAGCATTTTGTAGGAGACCTTGAAGAATGTTTGATTTGGAGCAGTAGTGGCATAGTGGATTTGGTATGTTAGGCTGCTAACTGCAAGGTCAGCAGTTCAAACCCACCAGTGCTCCAAGGGAGAAAGATGAGGCTTTCTGCTCCCCTAAATGTCTACAGCTTCAGAAACCCAAGGGCAGTTCTTCTCTATCCTTCAGGGTTGCCGTGAGTCAAACTCAGCTGATGGAAACGAGGGGTTGTTGGTTTTTGTTTTGTCTTTTGGTTAGGTGGAGGTAAAAGACTAGAAGTGGTTGCCACGCAAGTGGTCTAGAGTTCTTGTTAGCTGTCCTTGACTCAATTCTGATTCACGGTAGCCTCTGTACACCAGAATGAAATATTGCCCCTTGCTGTATCCAACATATTTGAGTCTTAATGTGCGTGTCGCCCGGAAGGTCTCTTATGCCCTTGCTGTCCCTCGATTTCACAAAATGTGTCTTTCTCTAGCAGCCGATCCCTCCTGATGGTGTGTCCTAAGCAAGTAAGTTGATAGTGGTCTGTTATCATCTATAAGGTTTTCATTGGCTAATTTTTGGAAGTTGAATGACAGGCCTTTCATACTAATTTGACTACGTCTGGAAGCTCTGCTAAGATCTACCCATCCTGAGTGACACTATTGGTGTTGGAAATAGCAGTGGCGTTGCTTTCATTAGCATAGCGGCATACAAGCCACCCTAGTAGTCTGTAGTGTAGTATTTGTTAAACTGCTTGGGGTGAGGGGCCAGTCTTTCTTTTATTTTATTTAAATACCTATCAAGTGCAATAATGTGTCACATACTGTTCATTTTTGGCAAAGTCTGACTGCACATATATTCATAGTCTAAACACTGGAAAACTTATATTGAAACCTCCACTTATATACAATACCTTATAATAACAAAGGTGTGTGACTTTGCAGTGTGCCTCAGAACATTATTACTGTTAAAGTATTACGTTAAAGATATTTTAGGTGATTTAGAAGTGTTTTTTATGTATAGAAAGGTATACTGTATGCTAAGATATAGAAATGGAATGTGTTCATGATCTGGGAATTATGTAATATATCATAGTACATTATGTATATATCATGTATGCACAGCATCCAAATGACATAATGTACTATTTCTGGAACATATTATGGACATTATGCAATGTGTGACTGTATAGACTGCTATGTGTATGAAATAAAAATTAATAAATCCTCCAGAAGAATTTACTTCAGAGGACAGCACTGAAGCTGCAGCTCAGGGAGAGGGACATGTCTGATCAGAGCACATAGGAGCAAATGAAGCGGGAAGAAGAGAGAGTGGAGTACATCCTGGCCCACCAAGCCTTGACGATGGCATCCCCCTCAGAGCAGCCAATGCACAGGGAGGACCATATGGCCAGCCCCACTATGAAACATGACATCCCTCATTGACTCATAGCCCTACAGGGGACAACACTGGAGACATAGTGTGAGAATTGCTCCTGATCTGACCCCACCACACTGAGGCAAAACACTAAGGGCGTCCAACAGAACAGCAAGGGGAGCAGAGCAAAGAAGTCCTGAGAGAGTACCAAAAATAGACTTTGGGGCCAGGGCGTGGCACTCCATCAGACTCTACCAGCAAACACTCCTAAAGGTCAACAAATAGACCTTGAACTATTTACAGGCTTTTCTTTTTTTTGTCATTGTTTTCTTTTGTTGCTTTGTTTTACTCTGCCTTGTTTTTGTGCATATTATTGTCTCTGCAGGTCTATCTAGGTAAGATAGGCTGGATAAACAATCTGGAGGAGAAAACAACAGGACCGACGCTTTTGGGGGGTATATGGCAGAGGGGAAGGTAGGGGAAAGGAAATAGTGTTAAACCCTGGGACAAGGGAACAAGTGATCCAAAATTGGTGGCAAGGAGGGTGTAAGAGGCCTCATAAGGATTGATCAAGGGCAATGTAACCGAGAGGAATTACTGAAACCCAAATGAAGACTGAGTATGATAGTGGGACAAGAGGAAAGTAAAAGGAAATAGAGGAAAGAGAACTAGGAGACAACTGGCATTTATAGAGGCCTAATATGTAAATATATTTATATATGATGATGTGGAAACAGATCTACAGTATATGCATATATTTATAGGTTTAGTATTAAGGTAGCAGATGGACATTGGGCCTCCCGCAAATACTCCCTCAGTGCAAGAACACTTTGTTCTATTAAACTGGCTCACCTTCCAGACCTGATCGCTGAAGACAAATGGGTGCATAAGCAAATGTGGTGAAGTAAGATGATGGTGTCCGGCTATCAAAGATATAGCGTCTGGTGTCTTAAAGGCTTGAAGATAAACAAGCAGCCATCTAGCTGAGAAGCAACACAACCCACATGGAAGAAGCACACCAGCCTGTGTGATCACAAGGTGTCAAAGGGGTCAGGCACCAAAGAACAAAAAATCATATCATTGTGAATGGGGGAGAGTGCACATTGGGGACCCAAAGGCCATCTGTAAGTAGCTGGACATCCCCTTACAGAAGGGTCTCAGGGAGGAGACGAGCCAGTCAGGGTGCAGTGTAGCAACGATGAAACAAATAACTTTCCTCTAGTTCTTAAATGCTCCCCCCCTCCCCCCCATCATGATCGCAATTCAGCCTTACAAATCAGGCTAGACCAGAGGATGTTCACTGGTACAGATAGGAACTGGAAACACAGGGAATCCAGGACAGATGAACCCTTCAGGACCAGTGGTGAGGGTAGCAATACCAGGAGATGAAGGTAATGTGGGGTAGAAAGGGGGAACCGATTACAAGGATCTACATATAGCCCCTCCCTGGGCGATGGACAGCAGAAAAGTGGGTGAAGGGAGATGTCGGACAGTGTAAGACATGACAAAATAATAATAATTTATAAATTATCAAGGGTTCATGAGGAAGGGGGTAAAATGAGTTGATACCAAGGGCTCAAATAGAAGGCAAATGTTTTGAGAATGATGAGGGCAACAAATGTAAAAATGTGCTTGACACAATGGATGTGTGTATGGATTGTGGTAAGAGTTGTATGAGCCCTCAATAAAATAATTTTTAGTACAATGTGGAGTGAAAGTGATAATGTACAACAAAGTATTTGAAAGATGAAATGAAAAAGAAATGCCATGAAATATAAACACAAGGTTTCTATTTAAGACATAAATTACTTTATCAGATTGCTATCATGGATCTGCTCTGTAAATCTTCACCTCGTTCATGGTAAAAATGTTTAAAATATGGCATCATGCTACCTTACAATGTTTGTGCTATCTCATTAACATTGCTAGCCTGGCCCCACCTGTTGAGTAGCCCAGGTCTAGAGGAAACAAAATTAGGAAGCAGCTGGCTGGTGCAGAGGGATGAGGGAAAGGGGGATCTAAAGCAGGAGGACCTAAGGAGGAAGGGAAGAGCATCCGTGGTGCTAGGTGATAGAAGATCTCAAATTGGAGGCTGGAGTGTTATAGTTGACAGCACAAGCAACAACGAGCCAAGTTCTTAAAGGGAGTTGACTTGTCAATGCTGTAAGTTATGGCACTGGTAAGATATAGGGCTTCAGTTTAACTCAGGTATGAGAGGCGCAAACAGCTTGTTTGTTTGCTAACTGAAAGGTTGTATCTTTAAGTCCATCTAAAGTCACCTTGAAAGAAAGCCTTGACAGTGGACTTCTGAAGAAGCAGCTACTGGGAACTCTGTGGGGATGAACGCATTGTATTTTGAGACACAGGACCACCATGAGCTGGAATCAACTTGATGGCAATTGGTAGTTGGTTGGTAAAGTGCCAGTGCTCTTAACCAGTATGTTATTAATGATACAGTGTAGACTGAATGATCACCTGATTAGCCATTTTGCATGGATAAATCAGAACCCCTTTTATACTTCTCACTGAGAAATATCAACAAAAAAAAAGAAAAGAAAGAAAGAAAAAGGAATAATGACTTACATTTCGAAAGAAGGAGTCCTAGAAAAGGACCACTGTGAGGTGGAGCTGACTTTGATGGCAGTGGGTTTGGTTTGGGGCGTTAGAAGTCAAGAAGAAAAGCAGAAGGAAGAGCCAGCTCAAGCTGACTAGTGTCTTTGTGGAATGATGACTAGCAACAGACCATTGAAACCTGCACACAGTTTATCATTTAACAGCTTGTATGTTGCTTATGGTGTAGGGTAGATAAAACTCACTGTCATTGAGTCAGTGCTGATTTTAATTCTCAAAGTTTAAAGAGGCAGAGTTACCTAATGCAATTCATTGTTTGATCTCTCCACTACTATTTCCATGAGCGTTGGTTGTGGATCCCAGCAAGATGAAATTCTTGATAATTTCAATAATTTCTCCATTTATCATGATGTTCCAACTCAGCAATTCAATAAAAGGTTTCAGAATCTGTAAATCTCTATTGGAGCTTATTAACCTCCTCTTTTGCCTTTGGAGCCACAGGTAGGTTTGAATCACCATCCTCATGGTTAGCAGCCACATTCTTACCCTAAGAGTGCCACTTGCATGCCTTCAGAATATACTGCAGTGATGCTCAAATTTGAGCATGCATCATTCTCACCTGCAAGACTTGTTAACAGATGGATTGTTGGTACCCTCCCCCAGAGTATCTGATCAGTAAATCTGGAATAGAGCCATAAACTTCAACAAGTTTATGGAAAGATGGAATAAGACAATACTGGGGTTTTTCCATGAACTTTTTTGAAGTCTCTTTGTATTTCTCATGGGGCACTGGTCATGTGGTGGTTATGCATTGGGCTGCAATCTGCATGGTCAGTGGTTCAAAACCATCAGCATCTCTCCAGGAAAAAGACTGGGTTTTTTACTCCTATAAACAGTTACAGTTGGAGACACAGTGCAGGAATAGTGCACGGTCTGGCCCCATCATGCTGGAGCGAGGCACTGAGGGTTTGCAGCAGAGAAGCAGGGGGAGCAGAGTGCTGAAACCCTCGGGCAATACCAAAAATAGACTTGGGAGACAGAGTGTGGCACCCCATCAGCCTCAACTGGAAAACACTTGTAAAGGCCAACCAACAGACCTTGAACTATTGATAAGATTTTCCATTTTTGTCAGTGGCTTTCTCTTTACTATTATTTGCTGTTGTTGTTATTGTTTTGTTGGTTTTGACCTCCTTTGTTTTATTTGACTTTGCCTGTTTTTTTGCACTTATTAATGTATCTGCATGTCTATCTAGATAAGATAGGCGGGATAAATAATTCGGAGATGAAAAGAACAGGACCAGTGGTTCCAGGGGTTATGGGAGAAGGGGAGGTAGGAGAAAGGAAGGGAGGGGGGCACCAACCCAGGAACAAGAGAAGGACAAGTGAACTAAAATCAATGGAAGGAAGGTTGTAGGATTCCTACTGGGGCTCAATCAAGGGCATTGTGGCAGTGAGGAATTACTAAACCCAAATGAAGGCCGAACATGATGGTGGGACAAGAGGGAAGTAAAAAGGAAATAGAGGAAAGAACCAGGAGGCAAAGGACATTTATAGAGGCCTAAATACAGGCATGTACATATGTAAATGTATATATAATGAGGGGAGTAGAACCATGTACTCAAATCTATATGTTAAGAATTAAGGTTGAAGATGGACATTGGGCCTCAATTTGAGTACTCCCTCAACACAAGAACACTTTGTTCTAACAATCCAGCATTCTGTGATGTTCACCTTCCCAACATGATCGCTGAAGTTAAAATGGGTGCAGAAGCAAATGTGGTGAAGAAAGCTGATGGTGCCCGGCTATCAAAAGATATAGCATCTGGGGACTTAAAGGCTTGAAGATGAACAAACAGCCATCTAGCTGAGAAGCAGCAAAGCCCACATGGAAGAAGCACACTAGCCTGTGTGATCATGAGGTGTTGATGGGATCAGGTATCAGGCATCTAAGACCCCCAAATAAAACCATACCCAAGGTGAATGTGGGGCGTTGGGGGAAATGGAGTGGAGACCCAATGCCCATCTCTAGACAATTGGACATGCCCTTTCTGAGGGCTCACAGGGAAGAGATGAGTCAGTCAGGGTGCGGTATAGCACCGATGAAACACACAACTTTCCTCTAGCTCTTTGATGTTTCCTTCACCCCACTATCATAACCTCAATTCTACCTTACAAATTGGATTAGACCAGAGCATGCACACTGCTACAGATAAGGGCCCACAACACAGGGAGTCCAGGATAGACAAACACCTGAGGGCCAACAAAGAGAATAGAGCTACCAGGAGGCTTAGGGCTGGGTTGGGGGAGAAAAGGGAAATTGATCACAAGGATCAATCTAGAATGCTCTCTCGGGGATAATGGAAAAGTGGGTGAGGGGTGACAGAGGACGATGCAAAATGTGGAAAAAATAATCTATAACTTATTAAGGGTTTGTGAGGGAGGGCGGGTGGGGGAGGAAGGGGGAAGAAATGT
>NW_022103958.1:25096970-25117164 GCF_000313985.2 Echinops telfairi
TTGCAGATGGACATTGGGCCTCGACTCAAGTACTCCCTTAACACAAGAACACTTGTTCTGACTATCCAGCATTCTGTTATGCTCACCTTCCCTACACGATCACTGAAGACAAAATAGGTGCATAAGCAAATGTGGTGAAGAAAACTGATAATGCTCGGCTATCAAAAGATATAGCATCTGGGTTCTTAAATGCCTGAAAATAAACAAGTGGCTATTAAGCTGAGAAGCAACAAAGCCCACATGGAAGAAGCACACCAGCCTGAGGTTTCAATGGGATCATGAGGTGTCAATGAGATCAGGTATCAGGCATCTAAGACCTAGAATAAAACCATACTCAAGGTGAATGTGGGGGTGGAGGGTTCAGGCAGAGAGTGAAGATCCAATGCCCATCTGTAGACAACTGGACATCCCCTCACAGAGAGGTCACAGGAAAGAGATTAGCCAGTCAGGGTGTAGTATAGTGCCGATAAAACACACAAATTTCCTCTAGTTCTTTGGTGCTTCCTTCCCCCCACTATCATGACCTCAATTATAGCTTACAAATCAGATTAAACTAGAACATGCACACTGCTACAGATAAAAACCAGCAACACAGGAAATCCAGGATAGTTAACCCCCCACCCCCACCCCACAGCCAACAAGGAGAGCAGAGATACCAGGAGGATTAGGGAAGGGTGGAGGGAGAAAGGGGGAACCAATCACAATGATCAACCTAGAACCCCTCCCAGAGAGACAAGTAACAGAAAAGTGGGTGAGGGCCAACGGAAGACAATGTAAGATGTGGAAAAAATAATTTATAACTTATCAAGGGTTTGTGAAGGAGGGCGGGTGGGGGAGGGAGGGGGAAGAAATGGGGAGCTGATATCAGGGGCTCAAGTGGGAAGAGAATGCTTTGAAAATGATGATGGCGGCACATGTGTAAATGTGCTTGATGCCTTAGAGGAGTGTATGAATTGTGATAACAGATGTAAGAGCCCCCAAGAAAAGTATTTAAAACACAAAACCAGCTACAGTCTCGGAAACACACAGTGGGTCACTATGAGTCAGCACTGACTTGATGGCAGTGAGAGAGTTTGTATTTCTAAGAAGTTGCTTGGTGTTTTGGGACCACTGTGAGAACCCTTCATTGGACAATTACCAGAGAAAGAAAGATCTGAGTGGTAAGAGCTAGAAAGAAGAAGAAAAGAAAGCTTGAGTGATAAGATTGACTGGGGGGTGCTTTAAGGGCTTTAGAGAAAGGCTGCTTGAATGGGAGACTTGGGATGAAACCAGAACTGGGGTTGTGGTGCGAAGGCCTAGAGGCAGGAAAGGTTTGGGACAATGGCCAGAAAGAAGCTGTAGTTCCGTGTTTCCAAACGTGGGTGATACCACCCCAGGGAGCACTGCGATGATCCAACTTTATCCAGGGTTAAGGCCATAGTGAAAAAGGTTTTTTTTACTGTCAGGGTGCTGAGTATTTATTTATTTATTTATTCCTTCTGAAAAGGGGGCAGTAGGCCAAATATGTTTGAGAACCTCTGCTCTAGTGGGTTGAGTGGGGGATTGTTTGAGAATGAGGTTGGGGAGGCGCACAGGGACAAGTTCAGATAAGATCTTGGTAAAGAGCAAATAGAGATCTAAGAAGAGAAATTGGAATGAATTGTTCCTTAATTTCGAAAGACTGTCTTGGCTGCCAAGCAAAGGATGAATTGGAGAGGGGCAATTGTAGAGACAGGAAGTCAGTTAGGCTACTACAATGGTCCAGAGAGAGGTAATGATGGCTTCGACTTGAGATGGTGGCTGTGGAGGGTGGAAAACAGGATGGAGAAGAGCTAGAGGAATGCGTTTACTTTTGTATCTGCTGGTTTATCAGAGTGCTGACTGCTCATAATGGACATCCATGAAATGAGACCCATAAAAATTTAAATTATATGGTGTATGTACTGTTTGAGAAACACCTGCAAAGAATATTTTAGAAAATGTGATTTTATTAAAAGTTTAAGTGCTTCCTCTCCTCGCTACTCCCCTAAAGGGGTGGGGGTACCCTTAGCTATCTGGAAAACTTAGCCATCCAGGACAGCTTGTTCCCTGAGTTCTCTCGTTTAGGTCTGTTAATGTGGAGTGTAATCTGTGTGTGTGTGATTGCTTAATTGTTGGCATGTAGTGACTCAACTGGTAATTTAAATTAATAGACTGTGCATATAAGCACACTATTGTTCTTCTTAGATCTCGATGGTGCTTTGATTGGCACTTAAGTGAGGGTATATTTGAATTAATTACTGCAGATGAGAAAGAACTGGGAAAACACGTTAGGGGGAGGAATAGTTGTGATGTGATGTAGGAGAGAGAGGACTATGTGCCACATGAGAGTGAGCCTGGAGACACACATGCTCCTGGACTGAGGGAAAGAGGAAGAGATGCCATGTGCTCACAGATTTCTGAGGCCCATCTCCCTCACTGTGCCCTTCTTGGGTGTTGTCAGCTGGTAGTCCCCCTGCACCCCCAGCACTGATGGGAGAGTTTACCCACATGCCTTTCCCCTCCTGCTCTTTCCGTCCCATCCGAGGCCTCCCAGTTCCCCGTCACAGGCTCCGAGCCCAGGCAGGTCTACCTCAGGTCGTCCCTTCTCACGTGTTTACACACATTCTCTTTAAACCGTGCGTTACTTTACCTTTTCTCTTTTGTATCTTGCCCAGTTACCTCAGGAAATTCTCTTTGTGCTCTTCCACAGCCAAATAAGAAGGAAAAAAGTTCTAGTCATGGTTACTAGGTATAAGATTCATGCTATGATAAGCCTATTGACAGCTGATCTCATTGCCAAATTCCATGGCTGACACCTTTACCGGTCTCCACAGCAGTGGACAGTGGAGCACGTTCCTGCGGTTCTTCTTTTTCCTCTGATCACTCCTGCTTTAACTCCTTGTCCTCTTTCTCAAATGGAATGATTTCTAAGCTTTTTCTTGGTCATTTTCTTTGTTTTTCTCTACTTCCTCTTTGGGTGATGTATCGACTCCTGCAGCTTTAATTTGCCATGTTGACAACTCGCCCTTCTTTATCCTCACCTGCCATTTCTCCTCAATTTTGGGACGGTGACACCACTTGACCCAGAAGGAGCTTACTCTCTTTCTCAGACCCACCATCTCCTAGTTCCACATCCACGAAACAACAGTGCCATTTTCAGGGCTCTTGATTATCTCCCCATCCCCCGCCAGCTTCCAGTCAACACCATTCTGTTGGCTCTGCCCCTCTGGCACTTTCTCTTTGCTTCGGTTTTTGTGCTGATGTCTGATTTGGACCCAAAATCTTTTCATAAATGATTTCTCGACCTCAACCTTCTTGCCTGTCTATTCATCCTTTCATTACCAACAAAACTTTTGTATGCATTTGGTGGCTTATTTATGCCGTGGTCATAAGCAGTGTTCACAAAGTGCTCATATACTCACCATCTTATTCCAAAAAGACTTCTAAATGGTTCATAAAAATGTATAAGATAAAATAAAATTAGTGAATGCCAGCACCTCCAAAGCAAATTAAGAAAAGAAAGGTTAATTGAAGGCAAATTTATAGGCACTAATGTATGTGTAAGGTTGGCTATAAGTTTGGCTTAGAGCATCTTGGTGACCAATTGGAAGAGGGAAAGAGGGTCCACTTCTGATTTCACAGTATCGATAAAATGAAAATGGCAAATTGTGCAGTATTGAGGTCAGAGAGAACTCTCCCCACCTCCCCCTTGAGTCTCCATTGTCCATTATTTAAATGAGATGGTTAGATAAGACCCGCCGTTCTCAACCTGTGGGTCGAGACCCCTTTGGGGGTTGAATGACCCTTGCCCAGGAGTTGCCCGACTCATAACAGTAGTAAAATGACAGTTATGAAGTAGCAACAAAAATAATTTTATGGTTGGGGGTCAGTGCAACATGAGGAACTGTATGAAAGGGTCGCGGCACGAGGAAGGTTGAGATCCACTGGGTTAGATGGTGATCAGGTGAAATAACAGTTCACTGAGTGTGTGTTAGGGACTAGCAACTGGGAAGATGTCGTGTAATTTAATTCCCCAAATGGGGTCAGACTAATCGTTTTAAAGTAGAAGGAACTGCGACACAGAGAATGAAAGGATTTTTCCAGGGTTGTGGAGCTGGTCAGGAGCCCTGGTGACACTGCTAACCAGAAGATTGCCAGGCTGACCCCACCAGCTGCTCTCAAAAAGAGAAGTGTCAGTCTGCTTTGGTGAAGCTTCACAGCCTCGGCACCCTTACAGGGCCGGGGCAGGTCTCCTGTGGCCTGTAGGCCGTGAGTGGAATCAGCTTGACAGATGTTTGGTGTTTGGTTTGGGGTTGAGCTAGTGAGTGAGTAGGCAGAGTTTGCTGTATTCAAACCCAGGGCTCTTGGTCTGGCTTTTGGGATAAACTCTTAACCACTATGCTTTCTAGTTCAGTGGTTCTGTGAGATGCTATTTATAGGACAAAGCATATATTTTAAAATTTTGAGGTAGAAAAATTAGTTTTACTGAAATCCAATTTTACATCATTCTGCCCAAACTATTTTTAAATCCAGTAAGTTATATTTAAATGAAAGCATTGCTCTCTTGTTTTTCCCCAAATGTGTTTGCAAATAAGGATATGATCTGGCTGTAGCTATAGACCTTTGCTGTTCATTGGTAATGTCTTGTTCCTGATTGGTATTCCACTGCACTTAGAAAGACCCATTCTCCTCCTCTTTCCACGGAGCTCTGGGGACACATGTGCTACTTGGTATGCTGCTAACGACAGTCTGAAGTTCAAATCTCTACTGGCTTCTTCAAAGGAGGAAGATGAAGCTATCTGCTCCTATAAAGATTTGTGGTTTCAGAAGCTTCATGTACGATTGTTATGGTTGGAACGGACTTGATAGCAGGTCATTCTTTTCTTTTCCTCTGCAAGCAAGTCTTTAACTTCCTGTAGAGCAGCGGTTCTCAACCTGCCTCCTGCCGCGACCCTTTCATACAGTTCCTCATGTGGTGCTGACCCCCCAACCAGAAAATGATTTTCATTGCCACTTTATCACTGTTATTTTGATACTGTTATGACTCGGGTGACCCCAAAGGGGTCAAGACCCACAAGTTGCAAACTGCTACTTTAGATAGTTGAAAAATTATTAAATTTTTCATTTTTGGAGTACTGTAATAAATAATTGTTACTTAAGTAGTGTGTAAAACATTTAACACTGTGTCTGGCATACAGCGATTCTTAACCTTTGGGTGGCGACCCCTTTGGGGGCCAAATGACCCTTTCACAGGGGTTGCCTGATACATAACAGTACCAAAATTACAGTTATGAAGTAGCAACAAAACTAATTTTATGGTTAGGGGTCACCACAACATGAAGAACTGTATTCAAGGGTTGTGGCATTCAGAAGACTGAGACATTGATTCAGCAGATAGTGTAGTCATACATTATGCTAGATACACTTGTGAGTAAAACTAGCCCTCCCCCTGATGTAGCAGAGGGTTACAGTAAAGGAGCAAGAAATTGATCCAAGCATTATTTACAAACTATATAAATGCTCAGGAAATGTAAATTATTTTTCATATTGTTAATTTCTTCACAGTGTAATATTATACAGATGAGGAATTAGATGTTGTTCAAGCCTTTCCCGAAGGCTATCCAAAGCCAGGTGTACACCTCTCCCCATCAAAATCCACCCAACATCATTCAGCCATACCTGCTTCTGTTGGCATAAGTATTATTTAATTTATTATCCAAACCAGGAAACCTTTGAGAGTGAAAAGATGTTATTAATATTTAAGCTGAAACAATAGATATAAACACAACCTTGTCCCAGGTGAGCTAGGATGTGTTGTCAATCTGCTTATTGTTATCTAAATTGATCATCCAATCTTAGATTCTATAATTATGGTTATTCGTGTGGGTAGTGTGTACCTAATGTTTGCTGATAGCTTGGGAGAATGAATCATTCCCTTTACTGTAGGAGTTGTTTATAAAGACATCATTTCTTTAGTTATCCATTTAAGTAGTAAATTCAGCTTCATTAAAGAATCAACTCCAGAATTGACAAGTTTTCTTAATGTGAACATCCTAAAATAAAAACCCTGAAGATGTCATCTGACCCCACCACACCGAGGCAAAACACTAAGGGCGTGCAACAGAACAGCAAGGGGAGCAGAGCAAGGAAGTCCTGAGGGAGTACCAAAAATACTTTGGGACCAGGGAGTGACACTCCATCAGACTAGGCCGGCAAACACTCCTAAAGGTCAACAAACAGACCTTGAACTATTTACTGGCTTTTCTTTTTTGGGGGCTTTGTTTTCTTTTTGCTTTGTTTTCTTTTGTTGCTTTGTTTTGCTCTGTCTTTTTTTAAAAAACATTTTATTGAGGGCTCATACAACTCTTATCACAATCCGTACATCCATCCATTGTGTCAAGCACATTTGTACATTTGTTGCCCTCATCATTCTCAAAACATTTGCTTCTACTTGAGCCCTTGGTATCAGCTCATTTTCCCCCTCCTTCCCCACTGCCACCTCCCTCATGAGCCCTTGATAATTTATAAATTGTTATTATTTTGTCATATCTTACACTGTCTGATGTCTCCCTTCACCACTTTTCTTTTGTCCATCCCCCAGAGAAGAGGTTATATGTAGATCCTTGCAATTGGTTCCCCCTTTCTACCCCACCTTCTCTCCACCCTCCAGGCATCGCCACTCTCACCACTGGTCCTGAAGGAGTCATCTGTCCCGGATTCCCTGTGTTTCCAGTTCCTATCTGTACCAGTGCACATCCTCTGGTCTAGCTGGATTCATAAGGTAGAATTGGGATCATGATAGTGGGAGTGGGGGTGGGGGAAGGAGGAGGCATTTAAGAAGAAAATTGTATGTTTCATAGTTATGACCCTGCACCCTGACTGGCTAATCTCCTCCCCACGACTCTTCTGGAAGGGGATGTCCAGTTGCCTACAGATGGGCTTTAGGTCCCCAATCTGCACTCCCCTCATTCACAATGATATACTTTTTTGTTCTTTGATGCCTGGTACCTGGTCCCTTTCACACCTTGTGATCACACAGGCTGATGTGCTTCTTTTTTGTGGTCTTTGTAGCTTCTGAGCTAGATGGCCGCCTGTTTACCTTCAAGCCTTTAAACCCCAGTTGCTATATCTTTTGATAGCTGGGAACCATCATCTTTCTTCACCACATTTGCTTATGCACCCATTTGTCTTCAGCGATGAGGTCTGGAAGGTGAGCATCATGGAATGCCAGTTTAATAGAACAAAGTGTTCTTGCATTGAGGGAGTACTTGAGTGGAGGTCCAATGTCCATCTACTATCTTAATACTAAACCTATACATATATGCACATAGATATATTTCTCTATCATCATATATAAGTATATTTGCATATGTAAATGTCCTCTGCCTCCTAGTTCTTTCCTCCATTTCCTTTTACTTTCCTCTTGTCCCGCTATCATGCTCAGCTTTCATTTGGGTTTCAGTAATTCCTCTTAGTTACATTGCCCTTGATCAATCTCTATCAGGCCTCTTACACCCTCCTAGCTACTGGTTTTGGATCACTTGTTGTTCCCTTGTCCTTTCCCCCATCTCCCCCTCTGCCTTGTAGCCCCAAAACCAGGTAGGATGTCCTCTTCTAGGGATGAGTCTTTCCTGATAACATGTCCGTTCCTGATTTTGAAAGTATCCATTTTCTGTTCCAATGACTGCCTTCTCTTCTATGTATAGCTTCTACATGCGCACAATGCATTGTTCTGGAATTCCCATTCTCTGCAGTGTTATCCAGTTGGATGCACAGTGTCGAATGCACAGTCAGAAAACACAAGGAAACATCTTTCTGGTGTTCCTTCAAGATCCATCTATCAATTATTTCTCTTGATCTATGTCCTCTTCTGAATCTGGTTTGAACTTCTGGAAGCTCCCTAAAATGTGCTGCTGCAACCATTATTGAATAAGCTATAGCAAATTTTTGTTTGCCTATTGATATTAATGATAATTGTTCGATAATGTCTTCATTCTGTTGAGTCACCTTTCTTTGGAATTAGTACGAATATGGATATCTCCTTGTTGTCGCTGTCTTCTGAATTTCTTGGCATTAAATTATTGAGCTTCTCTAGAGTGTCATCAGCATGTTAAAACATTTCAGTTGGTATTTTGTCAATTCCTGGAATCTTGCTTTTTGCTAATGCCCTCAGTGGAATTTGGGCTTCTTCCTTCAGCACCACTGCTTCATGATCATGTGCTAACTCTGGAAATGATTGAATGTGGATTCGTTTCCTTGAATACAGCCATTCAGTATTCATTCCTTCTTTTGTTGCTTCCTAGATCATCCAACATTTTGCCCATAGAATCCTTCAGTATCGAGGCTTGAAGCTTGGATTTTTCATTCAGTTTCTTCAGCTTGTGGAATTCTGAGTGTGGTCTCCCTGTGTGGTTCTCTGACCCCCGATCTTTACGTATTTCTTCATAATGCTTTATCTTCTCGAACTTTGGAATTTCTGTTCAGTTCTTTTATTTCATCATTGTTTTCCATTAACTTTAGCTGCTCTACATTCAAGAGCAAGTTTCAGAGTCTCTTTGGACATCCACTTTGATCTTCTATTTCTTTTCTCTTTTTAGTGACCTTTTGCTTTTTTTTATGGAGTAGGTTTTTGATGCCGTCCCACAACTCATCAGGCCTTCTGTCATTTGTGTTCAATGTGTCACACCTGTTTTGAGAGATCCTCTCAAATCTGGTGGCTTACACTTATTTTAAGGTCACATTTCAGCTCTCATGGAATTGTTTTAATTTTCTTCATCTTCAACCTGAAGTTTTAGAAGCGCAGTTGATTGTCTTTTCCACAGCCAGCTTCTGGCCTTCATTTGATTGATGATATTGAGTTTCTTCACTGCCTCTTCCCACAGATAGTTGTCAATTTGATCCTTATCTTTTCCACGTGGTACAGTGTATTTGTGCAGTTGCTGAAAAAATTTATTTGCAAAGAAGAAGTTACTGCTTTTGTCAAATCCTAGCCAATGAATTTCTTGCACCAAGGCCCTATTTTCCAATATGCTTATCTTTCTCTTTGGTTCCATCTTTAAAATTTCAGTCACCAGTAATTATCAATGCACCTTGGTTGCGTGTTTGATCAGTTTCAGACTGAAGAGATAAGTGGAATTCTTCAATTTTTTCATCACTAGTAGTAGTGTAATGAAGCCCTTTAAATGCCCTGCTGGTCTCAGAACTGTTATCTCGTCTGTTTGACAGTTTTAGAGAGAGCTGGTATCCCCAACTTCTGATGGCACCAGGCTGTGAACATGGTGTGAAGAATCTTGAAATGTTTCTCAAACCCATTGGGCCAACTTTGTGTTATTGGCGGGGCAACTTTTGTTTCAATTCAATTTAGATGGAGGAATAAGGAATAATTGGCCTAAATAGCCAATTCCTTGAGTTGTTAGTTTTGCTTATGTTTCACTGACAGCATAGGAAGACTTGAGGCTGAGCCAGGGAATTCAGACGCTGTGATTGGGTAGAAGGAAGCACACACAAGCTGGGACAAAATTTCCTGAAACAATACTTACCTTTACTACAGTAGATGTATTTGCTATTTTTCTATTCTTTCCTATTTCAAGTGTTTTATATTGTTAGCTGGGATCTGTTGAAAAGATTTCCCAACTCATTAATTGATTGTGATCTGAAGTTTAAAAAATACTCGCCTGAACAGAAGTTTTCGTGGGTGTCTGTTTGAAGGCAGGGCCATGAAGTCATGTTTTCCTATCAGTTGTGTTAATAATAAGTGTAGCTATAATAAAATGCAATCCACTTAGTTAATTAGAATATTTACCGTAATAAATGCTGCTGGATTGATTTCTTCATGAATAGGGTGTTTTGTCAGATGAAGTGATTGAGTGTTTCCAATCTGGCCAGATGACAATCCTTACAATACTCCCTGTTGCTGTTAAGTTGACTTTTGAAATAGCGTTTGTCTGTGTGTCTTGGCTGGTAATGAACAGTATTTTGTCATTGTTAGGGCTACCAGAACAGCTGTTGACACCCAAAGAATGACTGGGTACTTGCTACATAGGAAAGAAACAAAGAATAGTATAGTTTAACCCATGTCTCTTCCATGTGATGACAGATGCTAGGATACGTAATCAAATTATGAAAAGAAAAGTAGTAGTCATTGTGTCCTTGGCATTTTATCCTTGAGGTTTATTTTTCTTTGCTATTCAGTAAAAATTGTTAGAGAATTAGAGCATTTTATATTGCCCTCTATGGACCAGATATTTCAAAACTAAGCTCTCTTTTAAAAGACTCAAAGAAAAACAAAACAAAAAACCAAGCTGAACATGTTTTTATATTAGAAAATAATGACTTGCCCTAGTTTGTTTAACTATCTTTTTAAAGATGTGTAATTTAAAACACACAGGCCTTTCGCTGCAATATGATATTTACATACCAGTGTTTTGTTCTCGCCTTTCTAACTTGTAGGGGTAGAGTCTCCTTGTAGAACACACCCTTAGATGTCTCCTAGGCTGTGTTGCTTCATCGAGAGCATAAACAATTACAGCATAAAATACTACCTTTGGAAATGAAGTCATGCGTCTTTCTTAATTGCTGAACTCTTGTAATTCTGACAGGTCTGTTTAAGTCTGTACTCATTCACACTTGCAAACACAAGCAAATCTGCCTAAACATTAAGGAAAAACATGAATCTTGGGGTTTCTTATTTTCTACTAATTATGCCTGGCATGTACAGAAGCAGGAATACCAAAGTAAGAGTCATAATGATAGATTTGGGGGGAACCTTTGGAGCTAGTACACAATATTTTGTAGTAGAGGAAGCTGAGATTCAGAGAAGCTGGTTAGCTTCCTAGCTTCCCCGCCTTTCGTCCCATTGTAATATACAGCTGCAAGAATGACCTCTCTACACAATGCTGACATGTGTAAACTCCCCCTGGCAGCATTCCATGCTTTTAGAATAAAATTGTGATTTCTAAAGTCCTATATAAGGGCCTGTACAATATAGTTTCTGCTCGTTTTGGTAGCTCCCTTTGCTACTTGTAACCTTCCTGCTTGTGATTCTGGACTTCTTTATTGGCTTTATTTCTTTTGTCCATGTTGTTGTTAAGTGCCAGCCAGACAGTTCTAACGGTCAGTAACACTATACACAACAGAGCAAAATACTGTTGTGTCCTGTTCCATCCACAAACCTAGTTACTACGAGCCCATTGTTGCAGCCACTGTGCCTGCCAATCCTTCTTGAAGGGTCTTCCTCTTTTCACGGAGCCTCCACTTTATCCAGCATGATGTCCTTACAGGATCCTGCCCCTCCTGATAACATGTCTAAAGAAAATGAAATGAAGTTTTGCTATCCTGACCTCTAAGGAACATTCTGGCTCTACTTCCAAAACACATACATTCACTCTTCTGATAGTCCATGGTACACTATTCCTAGACAACACCCTAGTGCAAGTGTATCAATTCTCCTTTGTCTTTCCTATTCATTTTCCAGCTTTCTCCTGCATGTGAAGCGCTCGAAAATATCATAGTTTAAATGAGGCACACCTTAGTGTTCAAAGTGACATCTTACATGATTTGATTCATTGTCTGTTTTCCTGGACAATGATTGTAGATCCTAGTAAAGTGAAATTCAACACTTCAGAAATGAAGATGTCAGGATTTTCTCACGTTATCATGATGCCGCCTCTTGGTCCAGTTGTAAAGATTTTTATTTTATTTTAGTTTTTGTTTTGGTATAATTCATATTGAAGACTGTTGTCTTATATCTTCTTCATTAAGGACTTCAAATCTTTTTGACTTTTGGCAATGCGGTTGCATATGACAGGTTGTTAATTAATCTTCCCTCCAAATCTAATTATTCTTAATTTAGTCCTGTTTCTTGCATTATTTTCTCAGCATACAAATTGAACACATGGTGAAATAATATAACCTTAACACACACCTTTCCTGATTTTAAATCATACAGCATTTTCTTTTCAATACTTTTATTGGGGGCTCTTACATCTCTTATTACGATCTATACATTTCTCCAATGTGTTGGGCACATTTGCACATATGCCGTCATCATCATTTTCAAAGCATTCTCTTCCCACTTGAGCCTCTGATATCAGCTCCCCATTTCTTCCCCATCCTTCATGAAGTTATAGATTATTGATAAGTTATAGATTATTTTTTCCATATCTTACATCATCCTCCATCGCTCCTCACCCACTTTTCCATTATTCGTCCCCCTGGGAGGGGTTTCTACATTGATCCTTGTGATGATTCCCCCTTTCTCCCCCAACCCACTCCTAATCCTCCTGGTATCTCTACTGTCCTTGTTGTCATTGAGAGGTTTCTATCCCAGATTCCCCATATTGTGGGCTCTTATCTGTAGCAGTGTGCATGTTCTGGTCTAATCTGACTTGTAAGGTAGAATTGAGGTCATGATAGTGGGGTGAAAGAAGCACCAAAGAGCTAGAGGAAAGTTGTGTGTTTCATTGGTGCTAGACTGAACTCTGACTGGCTCATCTCTTCCCTGTGAGCCCCCTTAAGGGCATGTCCAATTGTGTAGAGATGGGCATTGGGTCTCCACTCCATTTCTCCCAACCCCCCCACATTCACCTTGGGTATGGTTTTATTCGGGGTCTTAGATGCCTGATACCTGATCCCATCAACACCTCATGATCACACAGGCTGGTGTGCTTCTTCCATGTGGGCTTTGTTGCTTCCCAGCTAGATGGCCGCTTGTTTATCTTCAAGCCTTTAAGACCCCAGATGCTATATATTTTAATAGCTGGCACCATCGGCTTTCTTCACCACATTTGCTCATGTATCCATTTTGTCTTGAGTGATCATGTCGGGAAGGTGAGCATCACAGAATGCTGTAGTGTTAGAACAAAGTGTTTTTGTGTTGAAGGAGTACTTGAGTTGAGGCCCAATGTCCATCAGCAACCTTAATTCTTAACATACAGATATGAGTACATAGTTCTATTCCCCTCTCATTACATACAGTATTTCTTGTAGTATCTGAATGACTGCCTGTTCGTCTACATACAGGTTCTGTATGAGCACAATTAAGTGTTTTGGAATTCCCATTCATGGCAACATTATCCATTATTTACTTTGGATATTATTTGACACACACAGTCAAACCAATCCCTTTGCATAGTCAGTAAAGCGCAACATCTTTTTGGTATTCCTTGCTTCAGCCAAGATCTATTTCTGGCAGTTCTCTGATGATGTACTACTGCAACCATTTTTGAACTTTTGAATTATCTTTAGCAAAGTTTTACACTTGTGTGATCTTAATGATAGTGTTTGATCATTTCTGCCTTATTTCTTGGGAATGTGCACAGATTTTTATCTTTTCTAATTGGTTTACTGTAGCTAGTTATCTTCTAAGCTTCTTGCGTTCTTCCAGCGTGGCATCCATTTGTTGAAACATCTTAATTGGCATTCTATCAATTTCTGGACCCTTGATTTTCACCAAAGCTTTCAATCCAGTTTGAACTTTGGTTCTTGGTTGTGTGCTATCTCCCGGAATGGATAAATGTCAACCAATTCATTTTGGTTACCAACTCTGTGTATATTCCCCCCATCTTCTTTTTATCCTCCTTTTGTTCAATATTTTGCCAATAAAGCAAAAAACCAAACCCACTGCCCTCAAGTCAATTCTGATCTTAGCACTCTGTACAGGGTTTCTGAGGTTGTAAATCTTTCAGAAAGCAGAAAGTTTTCTCTTTCTCCTGAGGATCGGCTGGTGGGTTTTAACCATGGATCTGTTTAACAGTCACACCTTTACCCAACAGTGCCACCAGAACTCCATAGAATGCTTCAGTATTATAACATGAAGCATTAATTTATTACTGCTATTCTTTTGCCATGGGAAATGCTAAGCATCTCCTTCCCTTTAGGGTGTCTAGCTCTAGGTCTCTGTACATTTCACTGTAAGGACCAGGCAGAGTTTTATTCTGTTGTCCATGGATTGGATCACGATGAGTCAGAACCAACTTTACAGTACGTAACAACAATATAACGTAACAACAATCCATGAAGAGTATCTAACACAATGTAGGGTAAAAATTCTTCACCGTCTATAGCAGACATTATTTATTTACTTTTTATGATTTGAAGGTGTCATTTTCTCTACCATTTTATATTGCGAGGAATATTATATATTAAGTTGTTCAAGTACATTAAATAATGATTTTAAAAGATAACTTTCCTCTGCTTTAATTAACACTTCTTGCTAAGCGCCAATGTCATGGTCCCTATAAGAGCACTCCTGGCTTCAGAGAAGCACATGTTAGAATCTTTGTGCTTCAAATACTAGAGAAAATTCTAGATAAAATGAAGCCAATTTATCTTGTAGCCCCAAACTCTCTGTAGAAGGAATCTTGGACAGAAATTAGTAAAGGGTCTATTCTGACATCTAGTTGATGCTATCAGTCCTAAAACACAGTTAAAAAATGGGAAATGAAACCATTTGCCATCGAGTCAATTTTGAGTAAAGCATGTAAGGTCAGAAAAGTAATGAGTAAAATCTGTCACAGAAACCTACAGTGGTGGTTCTACCCTGTCCTGTCGGGTCTCTCTCCGTGAGTCGGTATTGACAATGAGTTTGGTTTTGGTTTGACATGGCATGCATATTGTTTTGACATCATTTAAAGATGAGTATCTTCACAGATAGGTAGCAACTCTTGATTCTTTTCAAAGTGCAACAATGAAGATTTTAAAACATTGCATTTAATAATGGCTTAAATGTTATATCAAGTTAAGAATGGAGTGGATGGATAGATTTTAATGTGGGGGAAAAAAGCTAAAGAATTGTAAGCATATTCTTTTGAAGTTAATGCTTCTCCAGCCTAGAATGAGACCTGTACATATGTGGCTAATGTGTACTTTGTAAATATTTGTTAACATGGCTGACAGTACACCACCTCTCACCTTAATGAATTACTATCTTTAATGAAGTTGTGCCTCATATTCCTTTTAGCATAGTGGCTTCCAGTAGCAAAGCTGTTTTCTTCTAGCACATGATATGTGACTTGGCCAAAATAAATAAATAAAAGGACATTGAGATATATTAAGCCTTAATATTTACGCTTCCATGCACAGCTATTTTCAGAGATTTTTTTTTTCATTTTGTTAAAAAAGAATCTTAAGTCATATTTATGAAACTGCTTGTCATTTCTAGGGGAAGATGCACATGAAATAGCAGTGGGTGGCAGTGGTTATCTCTGAGAATGTATATGATGGGGGGTTTGCATGTATTTCAGTTTTCAAAAAAACAGTTAGCATAGGCTGCATTTATTATTTATTGAAAGAAGGTGGGGAAAAAGGACCACTGGGACCAAAATAAGGAAAAATGACAGGAACAAAATTGAACTCAGGCTTTTTCTACAACTTCGGTGGTATGTGCATGTCTACATGACTGGCAGATAAGAGAGACCTTCTTTTCAAAGCTGCTCCACCAGAGGAAATTTTTGAATATAGATTTTTATTTTGTATTAAATTTGACTGTGGTGGTGGATGGCAGAATAGGTTGTACTGGAGAGATCTGCTGTTTGGAGATTGACCTGAAATATCTAGTTGATTATGAAAGACTTTGATTAAATCATTGAAATAGTATTGGTCCTTGATAATTATCATCAACACTTGTCTCTTGCGCTTCAAGAATCATGGCCGTTTAAACTCCCTGTGGTCTTTAGAACTTACTAGGGTATATGTGCGGAAGTTACTTTTTACCCACCAAGGAGTGTTTGAGATATAAATTTTGCCATATAAATATATATGGCAGCAGCAGCAGCAGCAGTAATACTTTGAAAAAACTCTATAAATAGAAGGGCTTATTCAAATTTAGATAACACCGGGTCAGTAATAGTGTATTTACAATGAAATAAATCCGTGGCAGCAGGCCCAGGAGGTGTGAGGACTCAGTGGCCATGTCTACAGCGGTACACGCTTGGCCGTCAGCAAACAGGTTAAGCTTGTTTAGGGAGCGTTTTACAGGGATTTTAAAAGGCACCTTGTTGAAACACGATGTTCTTCTTTACTCGGTCGATACTTAGGCATTAGTGAATTTTATGGGGGGGAAAAAGATGAGAGTTTAACCACTGGGGAGTTTTAGCAGTTTCAATTAAACAATTGTACCCTTTAAGATTTAATTTTGAAATCTGTGACGACTGGTGTTTGGCCGTTCAGCTCCATTTTTCTGGTGAGGTGATGTGCTTTAGTATTTCTGAGCTCTGTGTTGGAAGTTGAGGATTTTGCATTGGGTGGGTGTAATGTGCAGACACGGGCTCTGCTCTGTTCTAGTTAGTGTGTCTTAAGAAGCCTACGGAAGCCATCGGTGACAAAGCAGACATTTCAGTGTCTTTTTTCCTTACTAGTAAAGTTCTGATTCCATCCTTTGTTTTAGAACAAAACTCCATGAGTCATCTGTCATCCTAAATTTTGGAGAATGGATCTTATCTTGCCTGTCAAAATTTTTCTACAAGAATATAATTTATTCTCTTTTTTAATGAAGTATTTAATCTTCCATATTTCTGGAGCTTTGAGTCTAATTGTTGTAGTTATGTACAATTCTCAGTTCTAGGCTTTTTACACAATTGAGTGCATGATTTTAGTAGATTTCTTTCTGGGAAGACCATCAGAGGTGGAGTGTGATGTTGGCCTGCTGTTAGTCAGGTTTCTGTCCACTAGGTTCACATGGCTTTCAGGAACAGCAAAAACTTTGAAGATGATGATACTAACCGTTTCTTTTGAACTTACGTTACCTCAGCTATTGTTACCTGAATTTACCTATTGTAAATGAAACAGCCAGGCCTTGAAAAAAAAAAAATCACAGCTTGTCCAAGATCGCACAGCTGGTATAGGTAGTGAGTCCACAGCTACGTCTTGGTCAGTCTGCCTTCCAAGAGCACCAGGAGAGCGCAACGCCAGCTCTCTCGACATTTTCCGTCAGAGGTGGTTGTAAGTTGGTGGTGCTCTGGCCTTGAATCAATTTTTGTAGATGTTTTATTTATTAATTCTCCAGAACCTTAGATAGTGAATTACTGAGTTTAATTATAGATGTTACTGGTAAGAGTGTGTTGTGAAGTGCTTCTTCTAGCTCAAGTTTTCAGTATAACCTTCGTTACTTAGGTATTTTAATAATGTATCTGACTTTGTGTCTAATATGTATTGGCATAGAGCTTCCATTCGTAAGTTGCTTAACTTACCACCCGCCCCCCCCCCCATCCCCCAAAGGATGCTGTCCAACCTTTTAATTTAAAAGTCTGTGCTCCTTAAATGCTTTTGCTGGTGTTAGTGATGTCAGGTCTGGATTCTACTCTGAAGACTGTCGGTTGTTTATCACCATTAGCCCTCATTATTTTAAATGAATACCCACCCACCTTATACTCTGTAACCACATGTTTCCAGAGCTTCTCTGGAGATAACATCTTGTAGCCTACCCCCCCTCACCCTTTATTTTTCTCCACTGGATCCATACATGCTTTATGATAAAACCCAGAAAGCATGAGGTTAACCTGAAAGTATGAAGAAAGAGAGAAACTCTCTGGGTTTATGAAATTCAGAACAACTTGGAATTGAGTGAGGTTGCTGAACCAGAAGCTTTGAAACACATCTCATCGTGTGTTTGACTTATATTAGTTTGTAAATATGACGTGCCACTAATTACATTTACAGCTCACAGCAAAACTACTTGTTAAGTCTTGTTGACTCAGGGAAAAAAATTAGAGCATTACATATGCGTATCTATTCCAAAAAATTGGAATGTGGGGAGTAGTGTGGTTTAAATTCACTCTAATTATGTGAGTTTCTTTGTTCTTCATGGGTCCTGTACTCTCCAGATCTTTTTTCTGATGAGTCAATCAGTTTGCCTGTTACTTTGATTGTTACCTGGATACAAGTGTGTCAAGCTTATAGGAAACCATGTGGAAGCCTCATTTCTGGAAGCTGTAACTTATGGCATTCCTTCCCCTTGTATTGAAAAGACAAAAGTGAAACTGAAATTGTTCAATAATTTACAAAATCATTGTTTACCTTTATCAGACTATTATTTTTGCCTTTCAGTATAATTAGGAGTTTTGCTGTAATCTCATGGATTAGCTGGTTAAGGAGCACTGTTGGCGTTGTTCGCTACATGTTGGGCTGCTAACCAGAAGGTTCTGGGTCCAGACCCACCAGCTTCTTCACAGTAGAAAGGGGAGCCTTTCTGTTCCCGTGAAGATGTACAGTCTGGGGGACTGTATATTGGGCTTACTAAGAGTTGGGATTAATTTGATGGCAGGAAATTTTTTTTTTCTGGGAGAGGGGAGCAGGGGCTTGGAGGCAGAGTTTGGTTTTATGAACATTTAAGTAAAATGTTCAGTGAGAGTGGCTCAGTAGCTTTTGTAATGACAAACAATTAGTCTTTAAATTTTGCTCTATGGCTGCCTTTTGGAAAAATATAATCCTTTCCATAAGTGAATCTCAAAGATCTTTATCAGGAAGACCTTTCCATCCATGAAAAGTACAGAAAAAGACGAATCATGGAAGGCATGGAGTGTTTGGTTGGAAAGCCACACAACCAACCATTTAATTCAACTCCTCCAATTTGCAGATAAGCAGTCTGAGACCAAGGATTAGATAGCAGCAAACTGGCAGTTCTTGGAAGTGAACCGATTCTGTTGTGATGCTGCTTCTGTAGTGTCCTAGTGTGTTCACGACAAGCAAAGCATTTCCTACCTCCTCATGATGATATGTGACTAAAGTAGCATTTGAGCAAATATATAAAAATCCTAAGTTTTGGAAAAGTACATTAGTTTTATCCTACTTAAAAATTATTTTTAGTAGAATTTGGGTTCTTGATTATGTAAAATTGTGTCTACCACCATAAGAATTCATCTCAGGAAAAATTGCAATGTCTAAGAAATTAGGAACTTGGGTTCCTCAGTTGATAAAGCTATTTCTAGTTCTTTCTGAGAGTCATTGATGATTGTGCCAAGGTCTTGAGGCGGTATGCCTCCTGTTTTTCCACCTTGGTAGGATTTAAAGGTTTGTTTTATCTCTTTACTATCTTTGAAGAGCAATAACAGCATTCAGAAGATACTTTGCCTGGCTGAGTTCATATTCCTGCTATATCGATTGTTGAATGGCCTTGAGGAAGTTATTTTACCTCAGTTTCCCCCTATGTAAAGTGCGGCTTTATGTGAGGTATTACCAAGTTAGGAACATTCATACATGTTAGCTGCTGCTATTGTTACTGCCCATTCTTACCTAAAAGACTGTCTGAACCCATTGGGCCTCTATTCAAGTACTCCCTCAACACAAAAATACTTTGTTCTAATAACATGGCATTTTGTGATGCTCATCTTCCCAACACGATTGCTGAAGACAAAATGGGTGCATAAGCAAATGTGGTGAAGAAAGCTTAAGGTGTCCGGTTATCAAAAGATACAGCATCTGGGGTCTTAATGGCTTTGAGATAAGCAAGCGGCCATCTAGCTGGGAAGCAACGAAGCCCACATGGAAGAAGCACACCAGCCTGTGTGATCTTGAGGTGTCAATGGGATCAGACATCAGAAGACCCAGAACAAACAATCATATTGATGTGAGCAAGGGTGGGGGCACCCAAAGCCCATCTGTAGACACTTGGACATCCCTTCGCAGAAGGGTCACAAGGAAGAGATGAGCCAGCCAGGGTACAGTATAGCATGGACGAAACATACAACATTCCTCTAGTTCTTTAATGCTTCCTCCCTCCACTATCATGACCCCGATTCTACCTTACAAATCCTCCTAGACCAGAGAATGCAGACTGGTACAGAGCTCTCAACACACAGAATTCCAGACAGATAAACCCCTCAGGAACAGTAATGGAAGTAGCAATGCCATGAGGGTAGGGGAAGGTGGGGGGAGAAAGGGAGAACTGATCACAATGATCGATACATAACCTCGCCCTTCCCAGTGGGGGATGAATAACACAAATGTGGGTGAAGGGAGACAGTGGTCAGTGTGAGATATGAAAATAATAATAATTTATAAATTATCAAAGGTTCATGAGAGAGAGGGGGTGGGTGAGGGAGGGGAAAAAATGAGGAGCTGATACCAAGGGCTCAAGTAGAAAGAAAATGTTTAGAGAATGATGATGGCAACAAATGTACAAATGTGCTTGACACAATGTATGTATGTATGGATTGTGATAAAAGTTGTAAGCCCCTAATAAAATGATTAAAAATAAATA
>NW_022103958.1:25117264-25178998 GCF_000313985.2 Echinops telfairi
GCTCAAGTAGAAAGAAAATGTTTAGAGAATGATGATGGCAACAAATGTGCTTGACACAATGGATGTATGAATTGTTATAAGAGCTGTATGAGCCCCCAGTAAAATGATTAATAAATAAATAGATACATAAGTAAAAAAGCTTGTCCAAACCTATTTAAGAAGGGCTATTAAGAAGGAGTAAGATTCCTTTCTTGAATCTTAATGTAAGGACATTCAGGGAGAAAGGACTCACCAGTCTTTTTAAAAAAGAGTTTTATTGGCATATACTTCACATATCATGCAATTTAATTCAGTCATATTAAGTAGATTTGTGCAATCGTTACTAAGATTAATTTCAGAACATTTTCTTCTTATCCTCATTGTTCTTAGCTCCTTATGTCCCCACTTCCTGCCATGCTATGCCCTTAAGCAGTTGTCAAACTGAGTTACTGTCTCTTTGGAGCTACCTATCCTGGATTTCATATGCAGGAAATCATACAAAATCCAAACAGGAAGCAAATAAAAACTAAAAATCCTAATGATAAAGACTAGCACCGAAAACACAGAAAAGCCTCGTTCAAAAAAAGGGAGAAAGCATTAAAAACTGAAACAAATTTAAAATGGGTCAAAATGGAAATCAAGTGATAAGGTGTATTACTCTTTAACTATATCTGCCATGATCGACTTCACAGTGTTCTTTGTCAGATAGTTGAAAGGCTATTTACATTCCTTAACTATGGTCAGAGTGGATTCACCAGAGGCTTAATCCATGTGGGAACCCTGCAAATGGATTTGGGGCTTCCATTATCACACATAGCCTTCTGCAAACTGGGTGTTCACAATTTAAGCTCTGATACCGTTCTCTCCTTGGATTTAGATTTTATTATTTACAATCCTTGGATCACACAGGCTCGTGTATTTCTATCATGCAAACTTAGTTGATGCCTCACTTAGATGGCTGCTTGTTTGAAGATAAGCCTTTCAAACTCCAGCTGCTATTCTTTCTGATAGCCAGGTACCATGGTTTTTCCACCACACTTGCTATCTTCACCATACCCATATCTTTAATGCCCTCTTCAGGAGGGTGAACATTGAGCAGGGCCGTGGCATAAGAACTAATTTTTTCTAAATTGGGGCAAGAATGAAATGTGAGCCCCAAATCCATTTAAATATCTATGGTTTACATATATTTGTGGTTCATTTTAGAAATTTCATTATTATTTTATGATAGAAAACATTATCAACCATCTCCCTGGGGCATAGGTAATCCTGTTGATAGTGTCATTTAGCCAATGGAATAGAATTTCAAACACTGTTGAGAAAAGGAAATTATACAAGTAGATGTCTTCAAATACATGAGTTGTTGACTTGTACAGATTTAACTCTTAACTGACTAACCACTCTTTTCTACCTCTTTATATCTCATACTTTCAATAACAATCATTCACAAAGGCAGAAATATGCATACCAGATTAATGCATGTCGTAAAAAAGCAAAGAAGGTATTAAAATTAGTATATGGTAGTCGCCGACCACCATTCTTTGAACACCCTCCAAGCAAGAGAGCCGAATCAAAGTTCAATGACCAGCACGTCCAGTACACTTGAGGTAGCAGTCGTGGACTTCTCACACCAGGGCGGCTCAGCCTTAGGTTCAGAGTAGTGTGCCAGTTCCTTAAACCTGCTTCACTTAGGGGGGTTTCCACACCGAACCCTTCTGGTGTGACTCGGAAAGATGCTGTAGCCCTGAGAGGACATTCTAAAATCCCATAGTTTATACAGCACACGGCCTGGGTCACCAAGAGCTGGACAGACACTAGGTCAAAAGTAGGACTCGCCTCTCTTGCTGCTTTCCCACTTGACTGAAAAGATGAAAGTGACATACATGTTTGTTGCTCGCGGACTTGGTGTGCTTGATTTCTTTTCTGCCTCCTTAGAGCAGTATGTTGAATCTCGTCATTGAAATGCCACATATGTGAATTTTTTATGCTGATTTCAGGAGAGGAGAGAAGGGAGAAATCCATCATTGAATTGAACACTAGATGCGAGGCAGAGGAACCTGAGTGAGATGCTGACCCAGTGCATCCTGGGGCTTTCCCTTTGAGGGGCTCTGTTGACTTATCTTTCATGGTGTTGCTATTGAGTGTAGAACGCGAAAATGAGTTCATGAGGCAGCTACTGGGGAAGGAGGAAATGGTTAAAGAAGTGTTTCGTAGCTGTTGGGACTGGCTAATTGTTGAGTTGTGTCGTCGAGTGAGTTCCCTCCTTTCCGCTGACTGTGGAAGGAGAAGCTGGAGTCTGACTGCATACCTGTCGTGTATGCACTTGTCCGTCTCTAGCCTGCATCTGTTCATGGGCTGAAAATGAAATCCACTTACAACTAGTACCTGGAGGTCTTTTATACATTTTACAGAAAATTTGACTGTGGGAGAGCAAGGACATATTTTTATTATCTTTGACAGTGGGGTCCAGAAGCCATGAAAATATATTTATCAAGCCCTGTATTGTACGCACACATTGACATCAGCCTCTGTACTTTGAGCCACATCGGTCTGCTCATTTTAGGTCATTTGAAATCATATTTTCCAAGATACTTAACTTGGGAAGATCCAGGGTCTGGGTAAAGAAAGAATCATATTGGATGTTTCTAAATTACATAATCCTGTTTGTAATAAAAGAATGAATTGTTTTGTATTTGCTCCATCATTGCATTCTGAAGCCAAATTTTGACTATTGCTAGGTTTTACTTCCCATGGTCTTTTTTTTTCCTCTACAAATTTTCAGTGCTCAATTACTTTTAAATTGAATTAAATGCTATAAGTCTAATAACACCTAGTTAATGATCTTTTTAACTTTATGTTTTCCAGGGACATCAGTATGAACAACATTACTCAATTGCCAGAAGATGCATTTAAGAATTTTCCTTTTCTGGAAGAGCTGTAAGTATTACTTACATTTACTTATATTATAGCATTTATTTGCTATATTCTTTAGAAGTTTATGCAACAGAAGGGAGTCTGGTGTTTGCTGTTCTGGAAAATTTGCTTTGCACAGAGGAATGCGTGTGTGTGTGTGTGTGTGTGTGTGTGTGTGTGTGTGTGTGTGTTAGGGAGTGGGATCTTAGTTTGTTTTTTTTTTAAGTGAAGCTATTTTTGAAAGCCAGATATAAAAAATGCTACTTTCGCAGGGCCTTCCCCCCCAACTTTTTTGCTGCAATTATTTTAGCCAAGAATGCTGCAGTGACAAAAGTTAATTACAGTGCTATCCTCAGATAACACGGCTGCTATGTAATTACTATTGTTGTCAAAGGAGTTGCTGTATGGGTAATGCAACCATGCAAAAATATACTAGGTATTTCATGGTCATGATGCAACGGGCAATGACAACAGTTAGCAGAAAGCTGCGTATGGTTAGAGGTGGTTCTTGGACAGTGGAGGTGACTTGGAACATCATCTGTGGCTCTCACCATTGTAGCTATAAGAATGCTGCCGAACTGCTCAGTTGCTTCTCTCTTTTCCAATTTCTGGGAACATGTTTGGGGCTGAGAAAAGTGATCAGTGGGTGATAAAGGGAGGCATGAAGAGGCTGGACCTTTGAAACAGGTCTGATATTTGGACTGGGGAGATGGATGGATTTGGATAGATTAACAGTTTGCATGTGGTAAGAATTTTCCATGTTGTTTTAACCCGTGTGATTTTTTTCCTCCATACTTTTTTTGGAATTCATAATTGAAATAGGCACTTTTAAGTTTTAAAGGAATTGGGAGTTATCTCAATTGGGAAATATAACTATATATATTTTAAATCCAAGTGAGAAAACATGAGACTTGCATCAGGTTAAATATGAGTTTTTAGAGGCCAAGTTAATAGAAAATGTAGTATATGGCGGTAAGATGATGACAGATTGATAACTGAGAACATCAAAGACAAATAGCGCTAAAAGGGCAAACATTTATATTATAGATTATATCCTATTGCCCACATGGTCAGTATTAGATACAAATTCTGTGAATGCCCTTAGCTTAGCTTAGTCCGTCTCCCGAAATGGAGTACAGGACTTAAATAGAAAACATACTGATTGTACTACCTGCTTCGAATAAGCTATTGAAATCTCAGTTAAGGATTTAATAAACTTAAAGGAGAGCATTTTACTTCCCACACTGCTTAGTTGAACCTGATGCTCCCATAGCAACAACTGAACAGAGATTACGGTATTTGCCATTTATAAGCTTGTGAACTGGGTCAAGTTACTTAATTTTACTCTGCTTCGTTTCTTCATCTGTACGTTGAAGATAATAACCCTCCCTCACAGTGTTCTAGTGAATGCAGAGTGCCTGAAACTGAGCACTATGAAAATGCTAGCTCAAATTTATTTTAGTAGTATCAACGTTTACAGGGAAAGAGTGTTTAAAAGCTGTAGTGCACACCAAATGTGATCTCTGGGGGCAAAGAAATTTAAGTGTATAATGTATTTTATTTTTGCCCTTCTGTATTTTTTCCTATAGTGAACATTATTCATTAGAATAAGAATGCATTTACTTTTAATGAAAAATTTTAAGATGAGTGAACTATGTAGTTGGAAACTTCATTAAACTTCAAATTCTGTACCTGTTCTGTTCTCTTTCACTTAGAAATAGACTTCAGGGTTGTTTTAGGTTTAAGGATTATGCTCTCTTGACAGAAGTAATTATGTGATGAAGAGTGGTTGTTCCGTCCTTGTGCAACAATTGAATGATGGGTGATGACACCAGATAGTAAGTGGAGAAAATCTCCTTGTTTAGAGGGGCCCATGGAGTGCAGATGACCTTTTGTTGATGCCTTTGATGGCCAATTACACCTGAAGGATTTTATAGAAGGATCTGGATGGAGTCAAACCTGGTTAATCTCTACTTTGTCAAGTTCACATCTTAGATTTCGTAAAATCTCAAATGACCAAGCATATGTCAACATCGTGAATTCTCTCTACCGTGACTTTTAATTGAAACCAAATTAAATTTGACTGCTAGTTCTTTGTAGCTAGGTCAGGTTCTCTTCTTAACTCTATCACAGTGATGAAGCCCATTCAATCAAGTCAGTTTACCTTTGCCAAATCCTGTATGGCATTTCAGAAATGAATTCAGTTAGGAGAGCTGATGGATAACTTAAAAGAATAGGTCAAACTAGTCTTTATATGCTAGGAATTCTTTAGGCAGTTAAAGGAATTTGTTTTCCAAGTTAATATAAGCATGGTAAAAGCTATGGTTTTTCTTTCATAAAATGTTGTAGTTGATTCTGACATTCCAAAATGATGCTGCTACAACTATTGCAAAATTTCATAAACCGTAAATGTTTGTCTAGAAGTCATCTGGAAGTCATTTAAGTGTGATTAGGAAGTTAAAGTGCCTTGAATAGAAGTGAATACTATGCCAAGGCTTTTTGTTTTTGTTTTTCCCCGATATAGTTAATGAGGTGTACAAAATGGGACCATGATTGGCCAAATTTAATAAGGCAATATAGAATGCTTATAGTAATTTAGTGGCTTCATGTCCCACGCAAAAGTGTACGTGGATCTGTACGTGTTCACTTATTCTGTCAACAAGCACTGCATTGCAGTCAGTGCCAAGCCTGTGGTGGGTGCTAGGGGTACAGAGACCAGAAAACATGGTCCTTGTCCCCAGAGAGGTGACGGTCTGTCTAGAACTGTGCCGTCTAAACCGTAGCTAGTAGCCACAGAAGACTATTTAAATTTAATATAATTAAAATTAAATGTAAAACATAGTTCTTTAGTTACACTAGCCATAGCTCAAGTACTCAGTAGTCACACATAGTTAGTGACTGCCATATTGGCTAGTACAGCCCATCACTGCACAAAGTTCACCTGGGCAGTCTGGATCTAGAGGGAGAGACAACTAATACTTGGTGCAACATGGCAAAGACTGGCCTGGATGGGTGTCTGGGGCCAATGAAAGTCTAGAAGCAGTGTATTTACTTGTAACTGGAGGATTTGGGAAGCACTTTGAAGAGTTCTTTGGCTGAGCTTGAAGAGGACACAGGAATTAGCCAGATGAAGATAGGTAGTAAGGATATTTCAGGAAGAACCGTATGGCACATGTAGGGAGTTAGAATTTTCAGAAATGTTAAGATACATGATATTTATGGGAGGCTTGAGAGAGATATAGAAAAAACATCAGATGAGGCGGCCAGGTCATGAGAAGACTTTTTAAGATAGTGCGTTTAGACTTTACCTGGAAGGAGTTCAAGTTGATAAAAAGTAAGCAACAGGAAAGAGATTAGGATTTTGCTGCAAACTGCTGGGTGCCATTTACTCAACACACAAAGAACTGGTCTCCTGAAGTCACGAAGAATTCAATTTTATATAGATAATGTTAAATAGTACATGTAGAGGGCTTTATAATGTACGCAAGTTTGTTCTCATTAGATTATCTTAACTCTGAAAGAACAGTTTTACACAAGGCACAAGGAAGAGGTTAAAAGACTTCTCCGTGAAGTTCATGTGCCTGGTATGCAGTTTTGCTGGGGTTTAAAGTCATCTCCCCAGAGCCCTGTTTTACTTACAATACTGAGTGATGTATATATATATTCTCACAGGAAGCATCTCATCTGCTTCTTCAATGAGACGTACTTGAGATTCTTTGTTTCCAGTTTTATTCTCACACTTAACTTAGCTTGAAAACTTTGCAGCACTGTTTGCCATTCTCTCCTTTCTGGACAGAGAAAGACATGGGTTCTGGCTCTCAATTCAGTCCTTGCAGGATCAAAAATCCTGGGAAAGTCTTTACTCTTGGACTTCAATTTTCTCATCACGGAAGACCACTATGCTCACCACCATACCCCCAGCACCAATTTTCTCATCTCTGTAATGGGGATAATACTAGTCCTGCCTGTCTTCAGAGGGCTGTTGTAAAGTTAAAACAGGACACTGTATATGATTTGTGACCATAAAGTGAGGAGTAAGTTTCACGAATTCTCCCTCTCTCTCTCTCTGAAATATGTGAGGAGACATTATTTTCGTTGGGGATGGGCATTGGAGCTGGACACGATAGGAAGAAAGGGTAGAATTTAAAAGCACTTGCTAAGCCTCAGCCGAGCTGCTTCTCTAATGTGATACTTCACATGTGTTTTTAGCTCTCCTTAGGACCTCTCAGCATTTGCAGCCATTTGAGGAATGGTTGAAATTTGGAGCTGAGAAAATGCTTTAGAAACAGCAGAAAGAATACCCAACTATTCCCACAGGCAATCACTGAAAACTCCCCCTGTGTATTACTTGGGGTTTAGCCGTTGCGACAGCACTAGAAGCCATTGCCAGCTTTGGCACTTGTACAGCTATTGTTTAGCACATGTATATGACTAGGTTAATTTCATTCCCGGCAAAATGTAATTTGACTTTGGAAGACTCCACTGTTATAAAGTAATTTAGGTGCCAAGTATGAATTCAAGATCACTGGTTTGTTTATCATCTGCAGGATAATTAATTCTAAATGGATACATTACTGTACGAAGGGAGATTAGTACATTATTTCAATAGGTATGCTTAAAATACAATCAGTAGTAGGACAAAACTCAAGCCCAGTCAGACTTAAGGCCACTGAACAATCCTATAGGTCAGTAGATTATTTTCCAAGGCTGTTCAACTTCATGGGAGCAGATAAAGCATCTTTCTCCTGCAGTGCAGCTGGTGGGTTTGAACCACGCAATGCTTAACCTACTGTGTCACTAGGGCTCCTTAAGACAACATTAAATAATTTGAAATAGTTTGATTTGGCCAGTACTTATGCATATAACAATTCTATACCCAAATAATTCAAGACTTGCAAAACATTTGCCATGCTTTTTAAAACTCTTCTAAACACACATATAAAATATAGTACCTGGTACAATGAACTATTTGCAGACATAATGCTCCATTATCGCTAAATGTTGTAATGTATATCCCCCAAGTGAAAGGATATTCTCTTAAATGACTCTAGTATATACATATTATCAATCTATAATTTTTAGATTTCAACAGATTTCTCAGTAATGTTCTTTATTTTACTCCCCCCCCCCCCAGTTATGGTGGTTTATTAGAGCAGTTAATAGACTGCCACATGTCTGAATCAGTAAATAGTAAATATAAAGTCATTGGTCCACCACACCTCCCAGCAGCCGACAACCAAGTCCCTCTGATCTTCAACCTCTCAACCACGTGGTCCCTTGGCCTCTGCCTCCCTGGGACACCTGTCCCTCTGTCTCACAGCCCCATAGTGTTGGCACTTCTCCTCTTTCTCTGTCCCACGGTCTTCAAGCCACTGGCTCTGAGGCTTTGGGGCTCAGTTTCCACCACTTCAGAAAGATCCGGAACATGCTTTTCTAGTGATCCTGAGATTTCTCTCCGCTGCTTCAAAGATCAATAATGTCCTTTAGAACAGAGAAAAGAAGAACTCTGATCCAGGATGGATTTTAGGACCTCAAGTTACATCTGCTGCTGTCCCTCAATAATTCATTTTGAATTTCGGGAACCCCCTTTTCACAGTGTCGACTTGAAGTATTGTAGGTAATTTAAACTGGTCAAATCTGGTAAAGGGAAATTATTTTAGGATACAATGGATATTGGCATGAAACTTCTGTTGAGAGCTAATTTTGTGCTAAAAACTTAATACTACTTGATTTAATAAGCACAAAGACCCTTTCTTATATGATAAATAGAATTTATCAGCATCAATTTACAGATGCAGATATGGAGGCTTTAAATTGGTGACAAAACAAAAGCCAAACCTTTCTGTGGTCCATTATACATTAATTGCAGAACCAGAATTTGAATCCCTGTCTGTCATATTTAAGTCTTTGTTCTTCTACATTATACTGCTATACTGTTGACTGCAGTGATGGTGAATCGCAGCGAAGCTTAAGGGGCCATCCATGTGCTATGAGAAGTAGTGAGCTCCCCAACCCTTCCCTTAGTAAATCCATTGAACAAAATTATGAACAAGGGATTATTTATATATTTATGCAGCTATACCCTGTCACAGATGAGCTTATCAAGACCACGATAGCAGAGTGGCTTGCCCCAGGTACCACCGTTAGTATGTAACAGAGTTAGAAGCAGACCAACACCGCTGAATGCTGCTGCCACTAGAACAGAGGTTCTTAACTGTGGGTCGCGACCCCTTTGGGGGTCGAATGACCCTTTCACAGGGGCTGCCGGATTCATAACAGTAGCAAAATTACAGTTAGGAAGTAGCAATGAAAATAATTTTACTTTTTGGGGGAACCACAACATGAGGAACTGTATTAAAGAAAGGGTCGTGGCATTCGGAAGGTTGAAAACCACTGCAGTAGAACCTACCACCTTATATTTGTAGCTCTAAGGTGTGCGAAACCAAATCAACTGCCATCAAGTCAGATCTGACGCCTTCCTACAGGTCAGCTATCGTGCCGGCTTAGGTTGTTGAAAATAGCTGAGGATTGTAAGGAATTTCTTTTGTTTCCAAATTAAAATTGGAATTATTTAATGTTTACTTCCTTCATGAAACCATTTTAGATACACTTTACTAAATACCATAATTTCCCAGAAAAAACAGAATAATGCCTTGATTGCTGTCATAATTTTTGGTAATTATAAATACTCTATTTTGGGGGTACATCCTTATGCTCCACTTTATAGACCGCTGGTAGGATGGCTTGCTGTAGCAAAGGACACTCTCCTTACTGTTGGGCCGTGAGCTTGGAGAAGAGTATTGCTTGTGCGATTCACTCATCTCCTGTGAAGTGTCATTTGGGGAGCGCTCATAGAGTACGAATGGCAAGAGCCAAAAGGGGAGGAAGGGCGCTTGTGTTGAGCCTACTGTGTACTGGCTTGGTGCTTCTAGAAGAGAATTGGTTTTTCAGTTCATAAAACTTTGTGAGCTATATTTATCACCATCTTGTTGGTGAGGAGGCTGAGGATTCTCTTCAGAGTTGAGTAACATGCCCAGGGTTACATAGCTAGTTAATAATGGAGCCAGGTGTCAGTCTCAGGTTTGTGTTGTTCCTCTATGTGGGGAAGATCTGGAAACACTTATTAGACAATTCATTAATTCAACATACTTTTGTTAGGCAAAGCATTGAGTCCAGTGCTGCTGATTTAAATGGGATTCTTGCCTTCAAGGAAGATGAAATGTGTATTAGAGTTATAGGAGTTCAAAGAAGAGGAGAGATTATTTCTAGCAAGAAAGATTAAGGAAGACCTCATCAAAGAGTTGGCATTTGTGTTCAGCCTTGAGGGATGGTAGGAGTTATCCATGAGGGCCTGTGGGGGAAACAAAGAAGCGTGAGTAAAGATATGAAGACAGACCGGGATAGGTAGTAGGAATAGTGTGCTGTTTGTCTGGCTAGAGAGCTGGATTCTTTAAAGGAAGTTTCAGGAAAGAGACACAAAGGAAGACACAGAAAAGACTTGAGGGCCAGACGGAGAGCCTTACTTGGTTGAATAAGGAGGAGTTGAAGCTTTTCCGAGGCTATTGATAGTCCTGAATGAGAGAATGACTTTCTCAGCTAAGACCTTCCAAAAATAGAGTTGCAAAGCAGAGAATGGGGTGTTTGGAATTGAGAGAGTATGGAGAGACGTGAAGAAGCGAATGAGCAGCAGCCGAGCCGGTGAGCAGAGAGTCTGGAGTAGGGCAGTGATGATGAGAAGGAGAGGAAACCAATGGAAGACACATAGAGACGGAATTAAAAGAACTGCTCGGCTGGAATGGCGAGAGTGATGCAGATAGCACTTGATTTTAAGATGACCCAGAAGCTGGTGGTACCATTTATAAAATAAGAGGCACTATAAGAAGAAAAAAAATGGTTTCAGAAGGAAAGGTCCTAAATTAAATTTGGGACAGAGTTTAGGTGGGATGTGGATGAGGATAAGTGGAAATGTAGAACTGGAGTCCGGATATTAGTTAGTGTCACCAGTATAGATTTGGGCCTCTTTTCTTTGGAGGTGATTACTGGGAACATTAGTCCGAAAGAGCTTGCCAAGAAAGAGAGGGTAGACGCACGGGGAAGGAGGCCAAGACAGCTCCTTGGGAAACACTGAAAGCAGGGTGTGGGAAGAAGACCAAGTGCCAGGGAGCAGGAGATCTAGGGCAGAACTCTGTCCCAGGAGCCATGGGAGGAGAGGTTTGAACAAAGAAACGAAAGAACAGTATTTAGATGTCTGAAAGATGACCATGCCCAGTGCTGATAAAAGACTTTTTAAAAAAAGCATGTTTAGCATTATTTGATTTGGGTGGTGAAATGAGTCTGAGTTAAAGAATTTTGACAAGAAGTGAGCATTTAGGGGCTGTTACTATGTGGTGTCTGATTTGGGGAAGATGAAAAAGTTTGGAATATGCACTGTATTTGGCAGGCATAGTTTCAAGGGACGGAGACACAGCTTAGGCATAATAGGAGCTTTGTGGGTTCATGTCGAGCTAGAAAGTTCAGAAGTCGAGTTAGTTGACTTCAGTTGGCACTGTATCTAGGAGTTTACAAGTTCTGAGTTTTCCTATGCTCTCTACTTGTTATCTTCACTTGTCTCTGTGTTGGTGTTTTGGCTTCATTCATTCTTTCCCGCTGCAAAATGTAATCTTCAGTAGTCCAAGTATAAATTTTGCATTTTGATATCCAAAATGCTATCTGAAGTCTTCCTTGTCGCATGCAGCAGTAAAGTCGTAGAAGATTCTGCTGATCTGTCCGACTTGGGTCAGTTGTGTGTGCAGAATGATGTGGTCTAACCTGGGTCATAGACTTCCCTTTAAGAGGCCTACTTAGAATGAAGAAGGTAAAAAATTAATCATAACTATGGTAGTCTATACAGATTTACTGCCATTGAGTTGATTTTAACTCATAGCAACCCTACAGGAGAGGGGAATGTCCTAGTGAAACTGTAGTTCTTTATGGAAGTAGAAAGCCTCATCTTTCTCCTGAGGACCAGATAGTGGTTCTGAACTGGTTATGTTTGTGTTTAAAAGCCCACCTCCTACCTGGCTACATGACCAGGCTCCAAGTTTAGGGTGGTGTGTTGGGCTACAAATTGGGCTGCTAACAAGGAAGCCAGTAGTTCAGACCCACAAACCATTCCAGAGGAGAAAGATTTGCTAGGGGTTGTTCGACTTGGTTCTGTGAGTTGATGGCTCAGCAGTCAGTCTGAAAGCCTCCTTGTTATTGTTAGGTGCCATCAAATTGGTTACAACCCATATTGACCCTGTGCACAGCAGAATGAAACACTGCCCTGTCATGAGCCACATTGTTGCAGCCACTGTGTTACTCCATCTCATTGAGGGCTTTATCTCATGGTGTTTCTTATTGATCCAGTTGTGAGGATTCGGGCTTTCTTTACATTGAGTTGTAATCCATACTGAAGGCTGCAACCCTTGCTCGTCATCAGCAAGTGCTTCAGTTCCTTTTCCTTTTCAGCAATCAAGGTGGTGTCATCTGCACATCTCAGGTTGTTCATAAGCCTCCCTTCAATCCTGATGCCATTCATATAAACATTCTTCGTCATATAAACCAGTTTCCCTGATGATTAGTCAGCATACAGGTTGAATAACTGTGAGAGGCTATAACCCTGACACACACTTGCCCTGATTTTGAAACCATGCAGTATTCCCTTGTTCTCTTCTCACAACTGCCTCCTGCCTTTTTACTGATCCGTGTACAAGTTTTGTAACAGCAAAGTGAAGTGTCCCAGAATTCCCATTCTTCTCAAGACTATCCAGTTTGTTAGGATCCACACAGTTGAATGCCTTTGCATATCAGTGAAACACAAATAGACCTTTTTATTGTATTCTCAGTTTTCAGCCCAGATCCATCTGACATGAGCAATGATATCTTTTGTCCAAGTCCTCTTCTGAATCCAGCCTGAAACTCTGGCAGCTCTCTGTCAGTGTACTGCTGAAACCACTGTTGGATGATCTTCAGTGAAATGTTGCTAGCATGTGTTACCAATGATGTTGTTCTATAATTTTAGCATTCTTTGACTTCACCTCTCTACCAGTCAGGTGGCTAAGCAACTGTCTCCCAAATGTCTTGGCATCGATAAGTAAGTGCTTCCAGTGCTTTATCAGCCTGTTGAAACTTTTCAAGTGGTACTCCATCAACTCCTGGAGCCTTGTTTGGGGCTACTGCTTTCAGTGCAGCTTGAACTTCTTCCTTCAGCACCATTGCTTCTTCCTCATACGATACCTCTTGAAATGGTTGAATGTTGTCCAGTTCTTTTTAGTACAATAACTGTATTCTTCTTACCTTTAAAAAAATCATTTTACTGGGGGCTCACATAGCTCTTATCACAATCCATCCATCCACTGTGTCAAGCACATTTGTACATTTGTTGCCATCATCATTCTCAAAACATTTTCCTTCTACTTGAGCCCTTAGTTTCAGATCCTCATTTTCCCCCCATTCCCTACCCTTTCCTCCCTCCCGAACCCTTGATAATTTATACATTGTTTTTATTTTTTCATGTCTTACACTGACCAATGTCTCTCTTCCCCCACTTTTCTGTTGTCCATCCCTGGGAGGGGGTTATACATAGATCATTGTGATTGGTTTCCCCTCTCCCCCCACCTTCTTCCCCTTGCCCTCTTGGTATCGCTACTCTCATGGTTGGTCCTGAGAATATTTTGCTCATATTCTCGTTCAATAATGCAACTCAAGGCTTGAAAATTTTCTGAGGTCTTTCAGTTTTGCATATGCTGAGCTGATTCTTTCCTTTTGTTATAACATTTTACTTTATCTTCTCGAGCTGCCCTTTGAAATGTTCTCTTCAGCTCTTTGACTTCACCATTTCTTCCATTTGCCTTAGTTTCAGTATCTTTCTGACGTCTTCTTTGATCTTTCCCATCTTTTTAATGACCTTTTGCTTTCTTCATGAATGATGTTTTTGAGATCCGCCCAAAGCTCATCTGGTCTTTTGTCATCAGTGTTCAGTGCAGCAAATCTGTTCTTGAGGTTTCTATAAATTCAGGTGGGATAGACTCAAGGTCATATTATTGGCTCTCATGGACTTGTTTTAATATTCTTCAGCTTCAACCTGAATATACATATGAGGAACTAATAGTCTGTTCCACAGTCAGCCCTTGACCTGATTTTAGCCTGGTTTAGTTACATCTCTTCCCATAGATGGAGCCAATTTGATTTGTGTGTTTCATCTGGAGAAGTCCCATGTATTGTTTAAAAAAAAAAAGAGTATTTGCATGAACACATCATTGGTCTTGCAGAATTTTATCATGTGGTCTCCGATTTCTATCACCCAGACCATATTTTCCAATTACTGTTCCTTCCTGTTTCCAATTTTTGAATTACAATCACCCATAGTTATCAGTGCCTCTTGATAGCAGGTTTGAGCAATTTCAGATGAAAGACATTGGCAGAATTCTTCAGTTTCATCACTAAGTTGTGCGGTTGGTGTGTAAATTTGAATAATAGTTGTATTGGTTGGATTTCCTTGACATGCCCTGTATGACAACTAATTCATTGCCATTCCTCTTAATTGTGTCCTTCCTGGCATAGTAAACCATTAGATTTTCTGATTCAAATGGCCAATAACAGACCATTTCAGCTCACTAATGCCTAGGATAGTCATTGAGTTAGTTAATTGTGCCAGCCTGGCCGATAATCACATGTGGGGCTAATTGAAAGGCGGAGGGATAAATGGGTGGTGAGCCTCGCCTTTCTAGTTCTCGGGTCTCTTGTTTTGTGATGGTTACACCGGGTGCATCAACCTTAGCAGTTCCCTGCTTCAGCTTGCAAGATTGACTTCCTACAAGACATCCCCAAGGAAAAGCTACATGGACCTATCCCGATGCAGCCCTGGGTGCTGGAGCAGCCGTGTGGAGACCCCTGCTAGTGCTGAGATGCTTGTTCGATCACTGATTCAGCTTTCCTCCTGCAGTTGGCAACATTGCCTCTGTTTTGTGAGGTGGAGGACTTTGTGGACTGGTGTTGGGTTAATGGGTTAATGTTGGACTTGTGGGCTTGGGCAGCATTGGGTTGGGATGTTTTCATGATGCACATTTTCTTTACATAAAACTCTCTCATACATGAGTCGCTGTGGATTTGTTTCTCCAAAGTACCCAGACCAATACAGTCATCTTTATGCATTCCATTTCCATTTTGGCTACTTCCAATTTTCCTGGGTTCATACTTTGTACATTCTCAGTTCCTATTAGTAGTACACTTTTGCACTACTTTTCTTCTTACCTTGAGTTGTGGGTCCCATCAGCCAAATGGACATCCAGAAGGCTCCACCCCCACAGGCTTTACGTTATTCACGTCACCTTGGTCCACTCCACTTTTGGAGAGCAGCTCCTCTTCAGTGACGTTTTGAATGCCTTCCAACCCAGGGGTCCCATCCTTTGGCACTATCTCTGACAATATTTTGCTTCCATTCATTAGACCTTCAGTATGAGACACTGTTTTCATGCGGTGCATAATTTTTTTAGTAGCTATTAACGCCAAAGTGGGCAGCTGATTCCTTCTTCATAGTTTGTAAGCTCTGCTGAAACTGGCTCTCTTTGGATGACCCTGCTGGCATTTGAAATACCAGTTACATACTTTCCAGCATCACAGCAACATACAAACCACCAAAAAGTAACAGAGAAGTGTTGGTGCTTATATTTCATAGGCAAGAACTTAATCATATGAGCACGCTTTGCAATTGTGATGCTGGAAAATAGGATCTTCAAGTTGGTATATTACAGTCTGGAATAAAATTAAGATTGTGCTGCAAGGTAAGAAGACAAGGTGGTTGTTGGTTAAAGTTTTTTAGGGTACTTTTGACAGCAGGTGAAAAAATTCAGTTCAAAGAAGCTTAAACAATGAGAAAAGATCTTATCTTGCCTAAAAAGGTGCTAGATCTCTTCTAAGGTTGGCTGACGATGGAGTTGCTTATCCACATCAAGAGCCCAGGCTCTCTCTTCTCCCTCCTAGTCTACTCTTCCCAGTAAGGCTTTGTTTTCAGACTCCACTTAGTCTCAGTTGTCTCCACCTGTTACAGTCACATGTGATGACCGCCCCTCTCACTTTCTGACCAGGTCTGGGCTCCTTGTGGTTGGTTATGCCCCATCGGAATTTCCTTGTGGAGATGAGTCCTGTGGAAGCAGGCAAACTTACACAAAACCCTGCTGTATCGTGAAAGCATAACTGGATGTTTGGTTGAAAATCAACGATGTCTACCGTACTTCCTCTCTGTAGTACTCAAATCTTAACTATTTTATACAGTTCATTTTGGAGCCTTTAACCATTAAAATCTTCCCCAGTTTTCCTTTTCTGAATGCCTGTTGTATTCGTAATTCTGTTCTTCTTCACTGAGGCCCTGATTGTGTGCCTTGTTAGATTTTATTCTAGGTATGTCAGTGTGTACTGCTTTCCTCAACAATACTGACTTTTTTTTTCAACAATAGGGCTATTATTACAATTTGCTTTGTAGGATCTTTGGTGACAGTAACTACATTTAAACTGAAGGAAGGGTTAAGACAACAACTTCTTGCTATTTCTGAGTTTATTGGTGTCATGAGCCTTTCAGCCTTTACAAAATTAAATTCCATTTAAGTTTTGTATCTAATGAACTTTGCATTTAAATGAAATGAGAAATATCTTGGAAAAACTCAGTACTTAGTCATACCTATGGTTGTTGGCCAATTGTAGGAGCAACTCAATAAATATTTATTGGTTGTGAAATTTTTTTTAAGCTGTAACATATTATTTTCTCCCATGGGTGGATATTACATGCTTTTATTGCCAGAGGATAGATGACTAGTTTGTCATGTTAACTTTGCTCAGGAAATGTAGTCTTTGCAGAGACCCAAAGCCCATTTACAGACAATTGGACATTCCCTTACAGAAGAGTCACAAGGAAGAGACAAGCCAGTCTGGGTGCAGTATAGCACCGATGAAACATACAATTTTCCTCTAGTTCTTTAATGCTTCCTCCCCCTACTATCATGACCCCAATTCTACCTTACAAATCTGGCTAGACCAGAGCCTATACACAGGTACAGATAAGAGTTCACAACACAGGGAAGCCTAGACAGATAAATCCCCCAGGACCAATAATGAGAGTAGCAATACCAGGAGGGTAAGCGGGAAAGTGGGAACAGAAAGGGGGAACCGATCACAATGATCTACATGTAGTCCCCTCCCAGGGGGATGAACCACAGAAAAGTGGGTGAAGAGAGACATTGGTCAGTATAAGACATGAGAAATAATTTATAAATTATCAAGGGTTCATGAGGGAGGGAGGATGGGGAAAGGAGGGAAAAAAAATGAGCTGATGCTGCCAAGGGCTCAAGTAGAAAGAAAAATGTTTTGAGAGTGATGATGGCAACAAATGTACAAATGCACATGACACAATGGATATATGTATCTATTGTGATAAGAGCTGTACGAGCCCCCAATAAAACAATTTAAACAATAATAAATGTAGCCTTTGTCAGTGTTCTTGTTGATTTACCTTTAAAATAATGTTTGCTATAGATTGTTATGAGAGGAAGCGGGAGACAGAAAAGCCAGTTTGGTACAAGTGGAACTTAAGTTTATTTTAATTGAAAAAAAAACCAAACCAAACTAATATGTGGAAAGATAGATCTACTTTTAGCTGTGACATATTTGTAATTTTGTTAAATATTATTTTTTTGTGCTTTACGTCTCTCAACATTACACTTAATATAATAAGTTTTATTTCTTATATTTTATATATATCTTATATATACTTCTTTTAAAGATCATAATAAGGATTCTTTAAGACATTCATGCTCCCAAAAAGCATATTCCAATTTTACATATGTAGACATAAATGTTGTATAATTTTCAGAAGTTTTCTCTGGTTTATGAATAGGATAAGTCATGTTAATTGACTTGGGACTCTTTCATTTATTATATTGGATGAGATTTAGCTCTGATAGAGAGAATTTCTGTGGGAAATGATATACCTTTCCGTTGTTAGTTCTCTATGTGGATTAAGAAAATAGCCACATCTTTTAGTCATTCTTATACTACAAAGCAACATAGTTCTTTAATTTCTAAGATTCACATATCTTACCTATGTTATAAGATTTTGGGCAAGGCTTTTAAGAAATAGATTCATTTTGCTCATTCCTCCAAAATATTTTAAACGGGTATAAATAAGCATGTCTGGCTCAATACACAGAGTTGTTCTCAAGGCCAATATAGCAGACGAAAGTGCGACAAAAATGTTAGTTTGTATCAATACTTATTTGTACCAAATATCCTGAAAGAAAACCAGACTGCATTTGAGTTCTTTATTGTACACAGATTATAGCATAATTCTGAGCACATAGTTAGGACCTTATAGAAATAAATATATAATTAAGGGCTTATAAACATTTTTTACAGTTTTGTTATTTTTCTTTTAAAATGGTTGCCAAAATTTTGGATCCACAGTGGCACGAACGTCACTTGAACAGTTAAAACTTTGATCCCTCCCCTGATGCATGCTGGACCTGATCTGGTTCATTTTCTGTAGCTTTGTTTGTTCATATTAGGGTGTATATCAGAGATGTTATGTCATTGGAGGGCACCCTCATGAAGTTGTTTCATATGTTTTTCTGTGTTTCGGTATGTGAAACTCGGGATTGATAAACTATAGGGAGGAGTAGAATAAGGGTTTAGGGGTGTGGCGGGCTACAGTGGTTGGAGTGTAAAAGGGAGAAGATGTCAAAGTCCAGAAAGAAAAAGAATGTTTAGAAACTGATTGTGGTAGCAAGTGTACAATTCTGGTTGATGTGATTGAAGTATGTAATGATATGACATATGTATTAATTTCTAATTAGTAATATATTTTAAAAATACACAGAAAAGAGCCAAATTAAAAAAAAATAATATAAAAAATTTTTTGGGGGGGGTATGGTTTATTTCACATTGCATTTTATGAGAGAAGAGATTGTCACTCGATGTCTGTTACGTCTTTTCCTGTGGCCATATTGGCCCAGTTTATTTTGGACATAGAGATGCCTTCTCTGAAGTCAGCGTTCACGGGCCAGTGGTTGTGCCTATTGTACTTTACACGAAGCATAACGCTGTGCTGATCCAACCACTCAAGGGAATTTAATTGCATAGCAGGAGTGGCAGCGGGGACAAGTTTAGTTCAGTCGGTGATGACTTCTGACGTTCTTTTGGAAGGAAGACTTAAAAAGTGGGTGTAGCAGGAGATGATGAGGGAGCCAGAGAAGTTGTTGCTGAGGGATTGATAAATGTAGCCGGAGGGGCAGTGTCCAAAGCACATTTTGGTAGGGACTGAACAGTGAACTGCACAGAGCTCAACGACCTGGAAACAAGCTCTGCCAAATGAAGGTTTGGCCCCTTTCTTCTGGCTTTTGAGGCCCCTTTCTTGCCCATTCCCCAGCCTCTCCTTCAGGAGACAGAGGCATTGTCTGTCTGTATGTAAAGCATGTTCATGCCTTCCTGCCGCAGTTGCTCCTGTCTCCCTCTGAGAGGTCCACAACAGCTGCTGCACGTTACTGAGCCCCCACCCCCAGCGTGTACATATGTCTGAGTCAGTGTAATATTGTAATCATTGCTCTACTCATTCTTGGCTAGAATTCCAGCCAAATGGCTATGATAAAATATCTGTAAAGGATCCGACCAAAACTCTCTGCTGCCCGGTTTGCCAACTCATAGCAACCCTGCAGGACAGAGTAGAACCGCCTCTCCTTCAATAAGATATCCAAGGGAATAAGTCATTATGGAAGCAGACTGCACATTTGTTTCCCATGGAGTGTCTCGGTGAGTCTGAACTGCCGACCTTTCACTTGGCAGCCAAGTGCTTTAATCATGGTGTCATCCGTGCTCACAATGGACCCAAAGAAACCTGAACCCAGTCATTTCTCAGAAAATGACACCACTGGATTATTTTCTTTTTTCGCACTTGCTTCTCCTGTCTCTTCATTTACATTGCTTCCCAAGGGAAGAAATCTCTGTCTAGGTCTGTGCCTTTCATAGAGATGTGACCCTCTGTCCTGGATTACCTTCTGCAATCTGACCTACTCGATGACAGGCACTGCTTACTGACCTGTATCCCGTGTGTATTAGCCAGCACTGGTTCTGCTGTCTTCCTTGGAGGAGAGAAGATAAATAGAAAACTTCATCTAGCATAGCATTTGATAGTGGAGGATATAATTGTAAATCTGGTCTCCCAAAAGCTTCCCCTGGAAGGAACCCCCTAATGTGAATTCACGGTCCTTATGAATAATACATGCACACAAAACAGATTCATAAAGACATTATTCACTGAACCACTTGTATCCTGTTTCTTGGAATGCTTCCAAATGCAAGGGGAGAGCGGAAGTCTAATGGATTGGGGTTGCCCTCTCCTGTGCCTTCTTTCTTCTCTGCCCTTTCTCTCTTTACTCGTGGGACAACTGCAACAAGCAGAATAAAGAGTAGTTGCCTTGAGGTAAGCTGTGTTCCCATTTGAAGTCCTGTTAAACTTGTTTTAATTCCTTGTGTTTATGTGCACAATACAGAATTTGTTGGGATAATACTGCTAACCGGTGGACTGGTATTTGTATGTTTAAAGTCTCCACACATCCATAGGAAATGATAATCCCCCAGTATATTGAGAAACCATTGCTATAGCACTTGATCTAAGAGGCGGGGTGGGGGGGGTGTCATTAAAATGCTCAAGAAAAAATGGACTCCAGAGATAATGGAATTTTTCCATGAACTCTTTGAAGCCTCCTTCCACTTTAAAATCTAGCAAGTAGTTCTTTCATGTATAGAAAATTAAATGGGTGGAATAGGTGAATAGATATGAGAAAACATGCAGAAAAGTAAAGATAATCAGTAGGCTCTCCTTTAAGTCACAGTACTCTTCAACCTAGCATCTGATTTCAGGGCCTAGTTGAGGTGCTACAGCAAACACCAAATGTCCATGCGATGCAGGGAATACAAGATGACTATGGCATATGAACATGAATATGTTTTCAGCTGTCATGAAGTCACCCCCTGACATATAGCGACCCCATGTCCAACTGAATGAAACAGTATCTTGTCCTGCACTGTGGGGTACCAGCCTCCACAACCGAATGGGTGCAAGGGGGCGGTTGTGTAATTGAGGGGTAAATTAAAGAGAGGTGAGACAAGACATGCAAGGGCTCACTGCCCCCATGGCTTCAGGAACCAGGTCCAAGCAGAGAGCCAGCATACTGTGTTCTCACGCATTTATATAATCTCAGGCACGCAAGCCACAATATGCACATATGTAACAGGGACGCGTTGTATTAGAGACATACTCGTAGCAGGAGGAGGACGATCTAGGGGTTTACGTGCAATAAGAAGGGGAGGCACTAGAGGCATACGTGTGACAGGAAAGTACAAGACGGGCGGGTTCTAGACTCAAGACGGCAGCCTAACCATAGTCGTTTCTGAGTTGGCATGACCTTAGATGTCTCTGAGCCTTCTCCAGGGGAACCATCAAGGATCCTTCTCAGAAGGGAGGGCCTCCTTAGTATTAGATGGCCTGACTGGTTTTGATGGCAGGTAACCTTCAGGCAGATAGCCTTCAAGCAGTTGGCTTCAAGAGGATAGTGAATGACCATGTGTTTGCAAACAACATCTTAAATTTGGCCTTATTATGGGGTATGGGGGAGCATTGAGGGGAATGACTTTTAGGACAGTGGTTCTCAACCTTCCTAATGCCGCGACCCTTTCATACACTTCCTCATGTGGTGGTGACCCCCCAACCATAAAATTATTTTCGTAGCCACTTCATCACTGTCAGTTTGTTACTTTTATGAATCAGGCGACCCCTGTGAAAGGGTCATTCAACCCCCAAGGGGGTTGTGACCCCCAGGTTGAGAACTGCTGTTCTAGGAGAATGTGACTAGAATGCATCTCCACTTAAGGAGCGTGAAAGTCCTCCCCCACGGAAGCCCTGGCTGCTCATGTAAAGCGTTGCGAGTTTGTTCGCATCCTATCTCTTCCTGGTTTTCAGTTTCCCACGCTCCATGTTTGGTCAGTTGTGGGACCATAGTAATCCTATTGGGTTTTAATTGGCAGATTTTCAAAATTAGATCAGCAGGCTTTTGTCCTAGTTCTTCTTAGCCTGGAAGCTCCGCTGAAACCTGTTCAGCATCATAGCAATACACCAGCTCTGTTGACAAATGGGCATTGACGGAAGGCTGCCCATGAGATTCATTGGCTGGGAATCAAACCTGGGTCTTGTCTCCTTCGTGGAAGGTGATAATTCTATCACTGAACCACCCCTGCCCTCAGAGTGTGCCCATAAAGGACACACGAGTTGTGCCCAGTGAGAGTGCTTCATCCAAGGTATCTGTGGATTTAAAGGAAGGTAGTATCATGGGGTTTTCATCTTGGTGGCAATATCAGACTTGTTCCGTAATTATGAATAAGGTTTCAGTTGACAGACAAGAGTGGGGATATTTCAGGTGAAGGAATGGCATGAGCAGAGTCAGAAGTGGAAGAACGTGGCCCTTTTTGGGTATAGGAGCAGTGCTGAAATATAGGACACAAGAAATCCTGGGTGATTATATTAGACCTGGTTGACTAGAGAAACAGATTTACAGAGACACTTGTTTGTAAGACAGAGCTTTATATCAAAGAGCAATTGTATATTGAGAAAACATCCCAGCCCAGTCAAGATGAGGTCCATAATTCCATTAGCCCATATGTCTGATACTAGTCCATAAATTCCTCTTCAGACTCACGCAGTCACTTGCAATGATGCAAAGTGCAGAAAGACCACAGGCCAGTGGTTACAAAGTCTTCTGGGTAAGTGGGGGTGGAAGCATCTCCAGGGCTCTGGCTACCATCAGTGTGGCTCCATGTGGCTGTGAACAGCAATGTGAAACAGAGAGAGTACGTCCCACCTCCAGGAAGAAAGAGAAGTTTCCAGAATCCCAATGAGAAGTTCATGCCCACAAGGAGGCATCATCAGGCTGTGACCTGATTGACAGGCTAAACTCCACCCCTTCACTCTGTTTATCAAGTTGACATGAAATCATGTAATTACCACTGTGTTGAAGGTGGGGAAGGAAGACAGGGTTGGACTAAGTGGACTTAACTGAAGGTCTAGCGAATCCAGTAGGGAGAAAGAATAGCCTTTCGAAAAAATGCTCATCGTTGTGCTTTTTAAGATTTATCTGACAGTGTTGTAATTAAGGTTTGAGGCAGAGTCTTGTGGAAGTTCTTGGTAACAATCTAGGAGAAAAAAAATACATATGCTTAAGATTTTGTGACATCCAAAAGAGTAGAGGGTTGATGAAATGAAACCTTACAGAGAAAGGCTCTCTGCGTGAGAATGAAGAACACGGAGGACACCGAGGGGAAGTCTGTGCAGCTTGGCACATCTTTAGCAAAACAGAAAAGTATACCTCTTTCTCCTTTCAGTTTTTACTCTAATAATTTCCGCCCCCTCTGGTGACTTAGTGGCTTCTGTGTTGAGCCTGCTCACCACAAGATCAGCAGTTGAAAGCCATCAGCTGCTCCATGGGCGAAAGATGAGGCTTGCTGCTTCTGTAAAGTATTACAATTTCAGACACCCATAGGGCGATTCTACTGTCTTATAGTGGTGTTATGCGTTGGAGTTGACTTCATGGCAATGAGTTAAGACTTCATAGCCATTAAAAGAATTTTATGTATGGTTTATGTATATTTATTAAGTACATAAACCAATCCAACAGATCCTCAAGCAGCAAGAAGTTAAGAAAATTGTTGGGTTATATAGCACAGAAGTACAAAACCAGGCATAGAGTGAGAAGTAGTTGGTCTTGGTTGCTAGAGGGCCATGGGTAACTACTTCTTCCTCCGATTCAACTACTTCTATTTCCCCCGAGAATTGTTAAAAGCACCACTGAGACTTGTTATCTCCTAAGCAGAGTCCCAGTGAGCTTAGGGCATGTACCACCCAGGAAACCATTCTCTCTGCCATCTCACCAGTCATCTTTGCTTATAGGAAAGATGATACCCTTCATCTGCTGGGTATTTCTCTTTAAACTATAGTTCTCTTAGAACTACAGTTCACATAGCCTGTGTTTGTTAGCGCTTATATGCTACATGAAAATCGTGAATCCACGTCAACAAGGCTGTTGAGGTGGCCAAGTCCACCGTACTTCAGCCTGAAAAGATCTGCCTCCCGCTTCTCTCCTTACTGAGAATTAGTCCCAGTGTCTCCGTGTCGCACCAGAGACATCATTGTGCAAGGAGGAAGGGGTAAGTATTGGATGAAGCCAGCCATGCCAAAGCTGCAATTCTGGCTCCTCCACTTACCCGGCTATGTGACTGAGGCCAGGTCATTAACTACTCAGGAACCCAGACAAAACTATTGTGACAAAACGATGAAATGAAAGAATGTCTCCTAATACCTATCACACTGCCTACAACTACTATAAACAACATATGTGGTGGGTGATTTTTTTGTGGTGTTTTCTACAAAGCTTTTGGGACTTTGTTCTGGACCCTGCTATTTTATTCACTTTACTTTTTTCACTTTGAGACATTAATCATCTCCAGGGTCTAATATAAGAAATATTGGCTCATAAAAACAAGCAAAATGTGAAGAGGCTCTGGAGGGTGCAGTTGCTGCACTGCAAAGTCCTTATCGAGCTGCTATGTTTATTATTCATTAACAAGCTTGGTAAATGTAGGTAGATACATTCCTGAAAGCTCCCCGTGATATGTTTACTCGAGTGTGAAACAAAGTAATCAAAGTAGTACGCCCTTTTGCTCAGCATTATCACCATCCACCACATACTAGTGATGCTTATTTTTCAAGATAGTTGCCTTGTTTTCCAGGATAAGCTGCATACAGAGAGGTTCATTTTATCATTTATATTAATGGTAAGTATTGGAGAAAGAGAGGCTACTTTTTGAAGCCCAGTTACTTTAGTTTTCTCATAGTTTACAATGGGATAGAAACTTGGAAAAAAGAAGCCAATATTTTGGCTGATGTTAAACACCCTAATCTGTTGACAAGTAATGAATTATCAGGTAGTATGTATTTTGCCACTTCCTTCGTTCCTTAACAAAATTCTCCTTTTCATGAAACTCAACACAATCGGCTGGATTTCTCAAGAAAAGCTCACAGATAACGGACCCTTGTTGTTGGTAGGTGCCATTGAGTTGGTTCTGAGTTGGCTACCCTGTTCACAACAGAAGGAGACCTACCCTGTCCTGCACTGTCCTCCCAATTGTCCGCATGCGGATCCATTGTTGCAGCCACTTGTTGAGGGGCTTCCTCTTTTTTGCTGCCCTTCCAGTTTACCATGCAGGACGTCCTTCTCCAGGAACTGGTCTCTCCTGACACCAGGTCCAAATATGGAAGATTAAGTCTCTATCCTTGCCTCCTGTAACAGCCCCAAAGTCAAGTTTATTGCCTCCTCCCCCTCCCTCCCTCTTTCTTTCTTTCCTTCCCTCCCTCCCATGTCTGAAATTTTTAACTCAACTCTTTCACACAACTCTTTTAAGAGCAGAATCACAGTTACGCAACTATTAAGCGGTCCTGAGGAAAAGATGTCTATACCCTCTAATAGCCCCCTTATAATTAAATTTTTATAAAGTGACCTTTTAAATACTTTGTTTTACCGTTGTGAACATTGTCAATTGAATTCAGTTATTGAGCTGTGGGTCTAGAAAGGCCTTTGGAAGGACTGGCGTTAAGCTTATTTTAAGATTGATTGTAGGATGCTTTGGCATTGGAATGCTGAACATTTTGAAATAGAATCTGAGAACATAGTTTTTGGCTAAGGCGTTATTGTGGTTGTAATTTTTAAGCTGAAAGAATTGAAGAAAATAATTTAAATCTTGGGTTGTAATTTTGAAAGATTCTTTGGGCAAAATATTGCACAATGCAGGAAGCATCCAAAGGATATGGAAGAGATACACGGAGTAATGGAACCAAGAAGACTTTGTCAATATTCAGCCATTTAGGTAACATATGATCAGGAACCAATGGTATTGAAGGAAAAAGTCCAAGCTGCACTGAAGGCATTGGTAACAAAGTTTCAAGGACTGGCAAAATACCAGTTGAAATGTTTCAATAAGTGAATACAAAGCTTGCAAGCACCCACTCATCTATGTCAAGGAATTTGAGAGATGGTGGCCTGGCCGACCAACTGGAATAGATTTCCTTTTGTGCCCATTTCAAAGAAAGGTAATTTGACAAAATGCAGAAATTATCAAACAGCATTATTAACATCATGCACAAGTGTGTTGCCGCACATCCACAAAAGACTGCCAGAAATTCAAGCCGGATTCAGAAGAGGACATGGCTTGAGGAACATCATTGCTGATGTCAGATGGATCTTGGTTGAAAGCAGAGACTACTAGAAAGTTTTGTTGACCTGCCTTTTATTGATTATACAAAAACACGTGTCTGTGTGGATCATAACAAATTACGGGTAAGATTTTGAAGGAAGAGAATTGCAGAACACTGAATTATACTCAAGTGGAACCTACACACAGACCAAGATGCATTCCTTTGATCAGAAAAAAGAGGATACTCCCTGGTTTAAAATCAGGAAAGATGTGTGTCGGGGTTGTATCCCTTTCTAATTCTTAATCAATCTCTATGCTGAACAAATTATCCAGGAAATTGAACTGTATGAAAAAGAATGCTGCATCAGGATTAGCGGGAGCTTCTTCATTAGTTACCTGTGATATGCAGAGGGCACAACCCTGCTTGCTGAAAGTGAAGAGGAATTGAAACACTTACTGATGAAGATCCAAGACTCCATGCAATTTTTATTGTCGCAAACTTCAACATAAAACAAAACGAAATAAAATATCCTCACAACTGGACCAATAAGCAGCATCATGCTAACGGGAGAAGAGATGGAAAGGTCAGTCAAGGACTCCGTTTACCCGAGTCCATAGTCAATGCCATGAGAGCACCAGTTAAATCAAACGATAGAGTTCATTGGGCACATCGCCCGAAAAAGACCTCTTTAAGTGTCAAAAAGCAAAGACGTCACTTTGAGGACCAAGATACTCCTCATCATAGACTCATCAAGCCATGGTATTTTTAATTGTCTCATATGCACATGAAATGTGGACAGTGAATAAGGAGGACTGAAGAAAAGCTGATGTCTTTGAATTATGGCATTGCCAAAGACTATTGAACATGCCATGTACTGCTAGAAGAACAAATAAATCTGATTTGGAAGAAGTACAGTCAGAAGGCTCCTGGGAAGGAAGGTGGTGAGACTTTATCACGTGTGCTTTGGACGTGAGATCAGGAGAGACCAAACCCTTGAGAAGAGGACCAGTTGAAAAGAGGAAGGCCCTCAATGAGATGGAGTCACACAGTGGCTGTAACACTAGGTTCAACTATAGCAACAATTGTCAGGATGCTCACAACTAATCAGGGTTTCTGCTGAGTATGGGGTCATTGTAATTTGGAGCCTACTCAACTGCACATAACAAAAGCAGATGAAATTTAGGGGCATAAACCCTGTGTTAAAGTTGTGGTGTTTGCCCTCAAATCCAGTATTGTTATCCTTGTCATTGAGGAAACAATTTTGTGAACTCAACCCTTTTGTTTCTGTGATCTCTGATTACTCCACTCCATCCTTCCCTGTCTTTCATACCCTTTCCTCTCCACACTCCCTCCCTTAATCAAGAATCTTACTCAGTCATACTTACATGTTAATACTAGGCAACGATCATATATTATCTTTCCCAGAAGTATTTGCTCTTAACTGGGTCAGACTTTAAGAGCGAACGATGCCTCTCAAAGAACTTGCAGAGCTCAGTGACTTTACATGTCCGTTTGCCCTTAAAGTCAGGGTGTGCATGTAGAACAGACTGGAAGGAGGTGCAGAGGGGTGCTGTGGCAGAACAGTCGGAAGCTCTGAATATGTAGTGCAATGCCCGCCACTTGGTCTTTTCAGTTGCTAATGGATGGATTTAAGCTTATGGCAATGCAGTGCTTGTCAAAGTAATACTGTGTTACACATGCTTGTTAATGGCTGATTTTTCAGAGGTAGATTGCTAGAGTTTTATTTTATTTTTTTTAAATAATTTTATCAGGGGCTCTTCAGTTCTTAGAACAATTGTGGTCGTTACATAATCTGGTGTGAACTTGAGACTATTAAGACTGAAGGGTTGGGGTTTAGCCTATCAAATCAGGTCACAGCTTGATGACCTCATTTGGAAGTGATACAGAGATAATAGCTTACTGGAAGTGCGACACACACTCTCTGCAAGACATTCCTGCTGACAACACACATGGCGCTACGCTGATGGCAGCCAAAGCTTTGGAGTTGGAGGAGCCACATTGAGACCCATGCCCGTGCTAACTTGCTTCCTCCCACCACCTCTGGATCCACAAGACCTTCCACTGACTGGCCTGTAATCTTCCTGCATTTGGCCTCATTGCATGTGCTTCATGAGTCTGAAGAGGAATTTATAAACTGGTATGGGCTAATATCAGACTTAAGGACTTGATGTGGACTGGGCTGGGATGCTTTCTTAATATACAATTGCTCTTTGATAAAAAGTTCGCTTTCTCTCTCATACGTATATGATTGTCTCTGGATTTGTTTCTCAAGCCCACCCAGACTAACACAGCAATTCATACATCAATTTTATCAAGCATATTTGTACATATGTTGCCATCATTATTTTCTTTCTTTTTTTAAAAATTATTTTATTGGGGGCTCATACAATTCTTATGACAGTCTATACATACATCCATTGTGTCAAGCACATATGCACATTTGTTGCCATCATCATTCTCAAAACATTTGCCTTCTACTTTAGGCCTTAATATCAGTTGCTCATTTTCCCCCTCCCTCTCCCCCCACCCCCTGCTCAAGAACCCTTCATAATTCATAAATTATTATAGTTTTGTCATAAGTTACACTGTCCAACGTCTCCCTCCGCCCTCTTCTCTGCTGTCCATCCCCCAGGGAGGAGACAATACTTAGATTCTTGTAATTGGTTGCCCCTTTCTACCCCACATTCCCTTCACCCTCCAGGCATCGTCCCTCTCACCACTGGTCCTGAAGGAGTCATCTGTCCTGGATTCCCTGTGTTGCCATCATTATTTTCTAAACATTTACTTTCTATCTGAGCCCTTGGTTTCAGCTCCTCTTTTTCCCCCTCCCTACCCTCCCACCCTCGTGAACCCTTGATGAATTATTATTTTCATCCTCAAACTATGGCCCGTGGGCTACATGTGGCCTGCCAAGGATATTTATCCAGGCCACTGGGTGTTTTTATCCCATTTTGTTTTTTACTTCAAAATAAGATATGTGCAGTGTGCATAGGAATTTATTCATAGTTTCTTTTAAAACTATAGTCTGGCCCTCCAACGGGTCTGAGGGACAGTGAACTGGCCCTCTGTTTAAAAAGTTTGAGGACCCCTGCCTTACACCATTCACTGTCTCCCTTCACCCACGTTTTTATTGTTCATACTCGTGGTGGGGGTGTTATATGTCAATTACTGCAATTGGTTCCTACTTTATCCCCCTTCTCCCTACCTTCCCCCTACCCTCATAGTATCGCTACTCCCATTACTATTCCTGAGGGGTTTATCTGTCCTGGATTCTATGTGTCGAGAGCACTTATCTGTACCAGTGTGCATGCTGTAGTCTAGCCAGATTTGTAAGGTAGAACTGGGGGCCAGACCTTTATTCTGAGATGTTTCTGGGCAGACTTGAATTTTCAACCTTTTGGTTAGCAGCTGCATGTGTTAGCTATTTGCGCCACACAAGGAAGGACTGGGCCCTTGAGAGGCACTCATTTTGGTAACTGAATGAATACAACTCTTTAGTGAATGAATGCATTGATGATGAAGTCCCTGAGAAATGGATGGAGAGAATGGAAAGGACAGATGGAAAGATTTAAACCTTTTAAATAAGGAAAGAATATAACTGTGTACCTTTGAGACAGTGGGCTTAAAATATATATGTGTGCGTGTATGTGTGTGTGTATACACACAAACACACACACAATCCAGCTGCTTGCCAGTTCACCAACAGACCAGGACAGCAGGTGAATCCTGGGTTTCATCACAGGGATACATACTTATCATTTTGAAGTAAGTATTTGATAGCCTTTCTTCAGCTCACCGGTTTATAAGTTGTGGGCTGTCCTATATGCTGTAGCTGCTACTTGGTGCCATTGGTTCAGCTTTTCCTCCCAGTTCTGCACGCCCAAGAAAAGGGGAGGAAACCTGGGATGACTTCTGAAGAACTGCTCGTATTACATTTTATTTCAAAGTAAGAGAAGCATGTGTAACCTGCCCTTCAAGGAAAAAAAGAATTGCTGTTGAGTCATTTCCGACTCACAGAGACCCCTCGTGACAGTAGAACTTGACTCCATAGCTTCCAGTGACTGATGTTTCAGGGGCAGATCAGTAGGCTGTCCTGTGGTGGAGCCTCTGGACAGACTGAACGCTCCAACCATTGAGTCAGTTGGAATTCAATCCAACCAAACACAGGTGCATATAGGCCTTTGTTTTGTACAGGTATGCCTGCAGCGACTTTCACTTTCCCCCACCCACGTGCACTGAACGTGCTGCCCTGGGCTATGCTGAGATGTGTGCTTGCCTCAGAGGCATTCCTTCTTTAACTGCCAGATTTGCTGGGATCTCTATGGACACTCCCCTCTGCTGACCAGTAGCCTGTATTTATGAGGCATTTGGAAAACACCACAAGCTGCCCAGAGTGACCGTGAATAGCAAATGTAATGTGGTTTAATGTGTTTTGGTTTGCTTGACCTCACCGGAATAAAAAATTGTATTGGGAGTTAAAAAAAAAAAAAATTCCAGAGGCATTTATCCCTTTGTAAATATCCTGGGATCATTTTAGTAAAATATAAGCCTATGCCTAATGTCAGATAGACTTGACAAATGCTTACCATGGAGTTTTGATCAAAGATTAGGCTATTATGAGTTCTGAATGATAAGAGCCTGAATTGCTTTTTTTTTTTCTTTTTCTCCTGCTGCCTCCCCCCCCCCCCCCCCCCCCCCCCCCCAGACGATTGGCTGGCAACGACCTCTCTTTCATCCACCCCAAAGCGCTGTCTGGGTTGAAAGAACTCAAAGTTCTGTAAGTAATGCAATTTTAGAGTTTCACAGCTGGCTGTGTATTTTCTTTCTGCATAGTCAACATGCCTGGAGCTAGGTTAAGCACAGTTTCTTTTCCGTCAGGATTAAAAGATTTAAGGAGTGGCCAGTGGGAAGTGTGGGAGGCTAGAGTTGATTTCTGCAACCTTGTGTCTAGATAACAAACATTAAAACCCTAAACAGCAGGCATTCTGACCTCCAGTGCAGCACAGTTGAAAGTTATGCTTTTTGAATATCTAATGCATCTAATTGAGACCATATTTAAGCTTAACTGGCAGGGTTTTGTTTCTACTTATTTTACGGCTATTCAAAACAAAACAAAACCCACCTCACTGCCATCAAGTTGGTTCCTACTCATAGCAACCCTGTAGGACAGGCTAGAACTGCCCCTCTGAGTTTGCAAAACTTTAACTCTTTACAGATGTAGAAAATCTTATCTTTCTCCCGTGGAGTGGCTAGTGGTTTGATGGAATGCTGACCTGGTTGTCAACAGCTCAATACATAACCCATTACACCACCAGGATCGATGTAAGAATGTATAAATAGCTGATCCTAAAGGGGAAAGGTATACCAACACTCAACTAAACTCGCTGCCATCAACTCTGCTCGGAGCAATAGTCACCCCCGAAGACAGAGTAGAACGAACCACCCCTGTGGGTTTTTGTAGATAAATCTCCACGGGAATAGAAAGCCTCATCTTCATCCCAAGGAGTGACTAGTGGTTTTGAACTGCTGGCCTTGCAGTTAGCAGCCCAACTTGTAGCCCACTCTACCACCAGGGACACAAAATACGAAAGCCATTTTAGAACTAAGGGGATCGAGGTGCCTATGATTTATATAGCCCATGAGAGATCAGGAAATAAATTGTTGGCTGTAGTCAGGAGCTTAAGAGTATGGTGGGTTAGAATTGGCAATCTGGCTACCAGTCCCACTTCTGCCATTACTCTGTTGAGTGACCTTTGGTAAGTCTGTAGAACTCTAGGTTCTCTGATGACAACTCATGTGAAGCAGTCATTTTATTCAAGTGTCTGGTAATAACTTCAGGCAGAAATGAAAAGAACTTCTTTGTTACTGTTCTTCAGAGTCTAACTTGATGATTAAAGCCTTGTTTGTCTCCTGACCCCACAGGCACTGAGGAATAGTAAACTTGGCTTTTCCTCTTACCCATGTTTCTGGACTCTGCTCCATTTCATTTGAAAAAGGCATTAAAGATTCCAATGAGTTTGTTTGTTATACCTCCCAGTTAACTCATTACACCTCCCAATTAACGTTAATTAACAAACGAGGCACCTCTGATGCATTTACTGATCTTTGCCCAGAACTTTGGAAGACAGCTGCCTGGCCAATCAACTGAAAGAGATCCATATTTTTATCTTTTACAAAGAAAGGTGTTTCACACAGGGCAGAAATTACCAAGCAACAACCTTGATAGCACATGCAAGTAAAGTTCTGTGAAGATCACTTTAAAATGGTTGCAGCAGTACATCAGCAGAGCACTACTAGGAATTCAAGCTAGATTCAGAAGAGGTCATGAAATGAGGAATATCATTGCGGATAGCAGATGGATCTTGGCTGAAAGCTGAAAATACCAGAAGTATGTCTTATTATCTCTGCAAAGGCATTTGACTGTGTGATCATAACCTTATGAATAAGATTGTGAAGAATGAGGATTCCAGGAATTGCACCTCATACATAGGACAAAAGGTACTAGGTAAGGATTGTGGTACGACATGGTTTACAATCAGGAAAGGTTTTGCATCAAAGTTGTATTCGGTTAAATCAAAAGTATTACTACTGGGGTTCTAATTCATAAATACATGCTTTATTTCAAACAAAACATGTTTAACTGTGTCTCTGCAATCAGTGGATGAAAGCAAATAAGTTCTTTTAGCAATATGCTGATTTTAGTTTCGTTAGAGTACCTTCAGAAGGAAAAAAAGTTTTGTGTCGTGGAAAAAATGATTTTGAGGTCAGGCTAATAAACTTTTAACAAAAATCAAGTGGTTATCTTCTCAAATCACTGATGCGCTGCACCAAATTTACAGATTGCTGTACTACATAAAACACCAGCTCTTAGATGGATCAAGCCTCTTCAGGAAGATAAACCCTCAAAAATGAGCCACGAGAAGGAAGCTCATCCACTTGGATGAATGAAGACACTGTGACTGAAGTCCAAAAACTGGTAGAAGAAACCTTAGAATCATAGTTCCCACTGAAGTGGGAATCCCACGTGATTTGCCATCTTCGATGTTATGTGAACATCTTAACCTCAGCCAGCTCTCAGCTATGCGGGCGCACAGAACACCGCACAGAGATCAGCTCGCTCAAAGAAGGGATTTGCCATCAGTCTTTCAAACAGGATCAAAGCCAATGAAGACAATTTTATTGTAACAAGGGAAGGATCTTTGATAGCAAATGCAGAGACCAAGCTCTAATCGGAACGGTGGCTTCTCTGAGGGGATCTTTTGGGCTAGTGAAACAGAAGTCAGAGAGATCGACTCAGAAGATTGTGACAACTGGTTTTGGGATCCAGAGGAACAATATGTTTTCTCAAAGGACATAGGACGATCATCGCAGTTGGTGATGAAGACATTTTAAGTAAATTGAAAACTTCACTGGTGAGAAAACGGTCAAAGCAACCATGCCGAGGAATTTCCCCTCATTACAATAATAGACCTCACTCTTCAAAAGTAGCAAGAGCTGTCTTATGAGATTTTTTTTTTTTGAGAAAGTGTATCCCATCTACCCTACAGCCTTGCTCTTGCGCCTATAAACTTCTTTTTGTTGCTCAAACTCACAAGAGCTTTTTGAGTCCCTCAGAGAGGCTAAAACTGCTGTTTTGACACGGTGTCTATCACAGAGCTTAGAATCCTTCCTGGACCATTAGAGTGATAGAAACAATACCTTCAACACTGAGTAGACCATGATGAAGGATATGTAGAGAAACAGTAGCTTCACATTTTGATATATATTGTTTTTGTTTAGTAAAGGTTTCTGTGGTTTTGTTTTACACCGGGCACATCTGCTGCACCAAACCTTTTTAAAGTGTTAATGAACAAAGTGTCACTTTGAGGATTAAGGAACACCTGATCAAGCCAGAGTATATTCATTCACCTCATAAACCTGTGAAAACTGAGTAATGAATAAGGAAGACCTGAAATAGAATTGAGGCATTTGCGTTAATGTGTTGGTGAGGAATATTGAATATACCATAGACTGCCAGAAGAACAAGCAAATCTGTCTCGGAAAAGTACAGCCAGAAGAGAGGATAAGGAGACTTCATCTCCAGCCTTTTGGACATTAACACAGGAGGGGCCAATCCCTGCATAAGGCCATCATGCTAGGTAACATAGAGGACCATCAAAAAGGAGGAAGACCCTCAGTCAGATTATTGACACCATGCCTTCAACAGCAGGCTCAAATATAGCAATGAATGTGAATTCCATTCTGTTTTACTTGAGATCACTATGAATCAGATCCCATGGTACCTAATCACTACAAAGGAGCCCTAGGGATGCAGTGGTTAAGTGCTCAGCTTCTAACCAGAAGGTCATGGAAATCAGTTAGCCACACTGAGGGGGAAAGATGGATGTAGAAGTCTGTTCTGTAAAGACTACAGTCTTGGAAAACATGGGACAGGTGTACTCTGCCCTACAGGTTGGTGAGCATTCTGAATAGGCTCAACACAATGGGCATAACTGTAGATTAGTGAATGTTAACTAGGGTGCCACAGTTCCTGAAAGTTAACCATTAGAAATATGGGCTCAAGCACCATTGGAAATGTGGTTATCCACATTAGGATATGGTTTGGTATAGCTGATTTCATTTCTGACTTTTTAACAAATACTTCTTACTTTTTTCAATTCTCTTGCCTCTAGTACTTTCTATCTCTTTCCCTCCTTTTTGGTTATTGAGGGTTTTGGAAGTTTGGGGTCTACAAAACTAAAGAAATGGTACTAAATTTTCCTGAAAATGGGTAAGAATTACTTATTATTCACTAACCAAAATTTCCTTCCAGAACCCTCCAGAACAATCAGTTGAAAACTGTGCCCAGTGAAGCCATTCGAGGACTGAGCGCCTTGCAGTCTTTGTAAGTAACTTTTCAGGTTTCCATATTCCTTCCCAACCCCCTTGTTTTTAGGTATCCTCGACATATAATAAACTTCATATTTAAAGTGTACAATTTGGTAAGTTTTATCATGTATGCAAGGGAGCTTCAAAAAACTTGTGGAGAAAGTGGAATTAAAGTTAATGAAATGTTTCCATGGACTTTTTGTGTGTCACTCTTTGATTAACCAGCTTGACTAACGTTCCTAACTGAGGGAAGCCACCGCCACTCCCAGCAGGTGGCCAGTGAGTTGAAGTCAGAGTTGACTTGTGCCTCGTAGGGTTTTCAGTGGCTGATTTTCCAGAAGTTAACTGCAACACCTTTCTTCAAAGCACCTCTGGCTGGACTGGAACTTCCAACCTTTTGGTTAGCAGTTGGACGCCAAGTAAGGAAGAGAACTTCCTAAGCCAAACCCACAGCCATCTAGTTGATTGTAGCGCCTAGCAACCCTGTAGGACAGAGTGGAATGCCTCATCTTTCTCCCATGAAATGGCTGATGGATTTGAACCACTGTCCTGGCAGTTAGCAGCTTAATGCTTAACCCATTGTGCCACCAAGACTCCTTCAAAATGAGAACATTTTATATGTGGAAGTCTGATTACTTGCAAAACAATCACTAAAATGTGGTTTCCTAGGGCTTATCCTACGAAGACTGCTATTTTCTATTTAGAGGCAGGGTCTAGGTTTAATAAATTCCCATACACACTGAAATTTTGAGAACAATCCTGAAAACAGTTGTCAAGGTTATCACACTTAAGTAAGTGTGATGCAATATAAAATTAACATTTTAACCACATCACATATTTATATATTAATGTCACAATTTTTACTACCTTATGTAATAACAGCAAATGTAGGTTTGTAGGAAGTGTATATGAATTAAAGTGAAAATAAGGGAATTATTTGATCTATTTGTTAATGATTTAAACTTTTAAGCAAAAGTATATCACTGGATATTATAAATTATAACTTACCTTTTGGTTTTAGATAGGGTGATGAAAACAATATAGAAATTAAAATGTGTATTGATAAAGCATATATCACAAGGTTTAAAACCTAAACTTAAAAAATATATATTTGCCATAAATAAGGAGTTTCTGGGTGTTAACCACTTGATTTCTAGTTTAAATTGAAGTTTAAAGTAGAAGTATATTAACTAATTTCGCCAAATGCCAAGTTAGGAAATATAAAGATCTGTTGTTTGCTATCGATGGTGTAGTGATTAAAGCACTTGGATGCCAACGATAAGGTCAGTAGTTTAAACCTATCAGCCACTCCAGGGGGAAATGATATGGCCGACTGCTTCTATAAAGATTTCTTTAAAAAAAAAAAGATTTCTTACAGCCTTGGAAACCCAATTGGACATTTTGTATTCTGTCCTATAGACTTGTTATAACTTGAAATCTATTGGACTGGCAGTGGACTTGTTGGCTTGGGGGTTTGCTTATTATCCATCGATATTAGGTAGGCTCTTGGATATATGCTTTTAATGATTTGTTCAGAATTTTTTTTTTACAGAAATACGATTTTACTGACTCTTTTTTTCTACCTAGAAGAAAACATCTTACAACTCGTGGACCTAAACTCATTAGATAGTTCATTCAGGACAGTCATACAGAGTTGTTGGTTTTATTTCCAAAGACTGATCATAAGTAGTCATGCATTTTGTCTAGTACCATGAGGCTGCACATAGAAAAGATGGAAATCTCATTGCATTTAACCACATTGAATTTTACATAAAAGAAATTGCCAAGGTAACATGCAAATGTTTTTTCCCTAACTGTGATCATTAAATTGCAGTTATATTTGTTGGTAACAGATCATTTAAGATGGCATATTTCACAGAAATCATAGGTTTCCCCTTCCTCCAAAGCAATGCTTTTAAAAAAGAGCACATACTTAGTCCACATTTATCAACTTTCTTATAATCTGACATGTTGTTTTGAAAGATTCTTAGGTGAACCCTCTGATGGTCCATGAAAGAGCCACAGCTAGGCCTTGGGCACTTTCCACAGTCCAGTTTGGATAATATTCTGGGGGCCCTGACCATTACTGGGCCACATGAGGGCCAGTGACTGACAGATTGTGGGACCCCTTCTCCTATTCTTCCACAGTATCTTAGTCTGGTCATGGTGAGTTTGGAGCAAGTGTATGGTGACTGTGGGATAACCTTGTAGAGTGGGCAGGAAGAGGCTACTTAAGGACCTGAGGGAATTGAGGGGGTCTGTGACGGAGAGTGGGAGTAAGGGAGAGAAAGCAAGAGCCTGCATCGGGCCATGAGCCTCATGCAGACTGCAGAGAAGAAGCAGGCAGAAGAGAAAACCTAGAGCTAGCCATGGGGAGCTAATCAATACCCAAGCCAAAACCCAGCCCCTGCAGACGTTGTCGTGGTGAAAAAGGAAAGGCTTCCCCCAATACTGCCCCACTTTGGGGGCCCGTGATAGGCTGTGAGATATGGCGGGGTAGGGGGTGGACATGGAATAATTCTTATTTTGAATATTGACCTGGTCTTTGGAAACGAGCCAGGTTGATAAGTGAGGAGTAGGTGTACTGGATTCATCATTCGTTGAGTGAGTTGCATAATTGAAGGTATCTCCAAAGGGGCAGGATGGGAAGAGAGAGGTTAGTTTTTTGTCTTTTTAAAAAAGGCATTGGGATGCGCTGTATGTATCAGAACTTCAGTGAGCTGTGAGCTCTGCCTGTTTTACTAAGTAGGAACTGCACATGGGTTTGCTAGCATAGTGGGTGCGGTGGTCAAGTTAGATACAATTGAAATTCTGTCCTGGTGTAAAACAGTCTTATCAGCACTTGAGTCAGTTTGAAAATCTGATCTTCAGACTTGAATTACAGGAAAGATTTCCTTGTGGTTTTGAAGTAGTGCTTAAAGGAGCAAAGTTCATTAGAGGCTGAAGTTGACCAGAAATGGCTTCATGCAGAGAGAGAGAGAGAGAAAAAGAGAGAGCGCGGGCGAGCCTATAAAACACAAAAGTGATGTTTTCATGTTAAGAAAAAGGTACATACACCATCCCACAAAACCATGAAAATGGGTAAAGCATTATCTGAACAAGTTATCAAAATATCATTAAACGCCACTAGTTTTTCTTTGCATTAGATTAATTTATATTGAATTGTAAAGCATATCAAAGATTAATTTTTTTAGGCTTTCCACAAGAGCAGAATTTCTTTACTATTTTTAGAGTAGTAACTGGTGAAAAAAAAGTTTATACGGATATTCTTATGTTATTTTTCAGTCAGTCATGAGAAAAAGGGAGGGCATTTGATTGCATAGAATAGGTGTTTGTTTTTTTTGCATTGAATAGGTTTTAAAGCATTTATTAGTTGATAATTGCATGGAGAAATATTTTATATCATATTTAGAACAAGAGATAAAAATACTTGAGTGTGACTAAGATGTCAAGTTGGATTCTTTATCATATATTTTTGATCCTCTGTTTATTTTCAACTTAGATTTTTTAATAACCATTTTTAAATTGTAAATTAGGTGGGGTTCAAATTGGATTTTGAGAAGAGAAAATAGAAGCAAGTTTTAAAGACAAAAATTGTAAGGGAATTCAGTTACTACATGGTGAAACTTTGAACCATGCCAGTGCAATTACCGGGGGTGTGCTTGCGATGTGCAATATAAATGGGAGCGTACCTTCAGAAGCCCACGTAATCTCCCTCCTTTCGTGCAATATCTGATGCCAGTTAGCATTTACAAAAAGAATAAATTATTTTATTTTCTTGAACTATTAGGGTAGATATTAATACAGTAATAAATCAATACAAAAAATGCCACAGTCCTTGTTCCCATTCTTTATTAGTCACTGTAACACTTTGGTATTTAATTTGTACATTTTACCCACAACTGATGGATAGGTTTCTCTTTGTCACCAAATCATTTTGTGTGTTGCCTGCCATGACTGGATTAATTGAGCACGGACTCACACTGCTGGAGGGAGAAATGATTTGGCAGTCCACCCAGCCTTCCAGACCCATTTCCCGCATGGCTGGGTGATTACCCTGGACCCTGATGTTTCTCCTTAGTCACAGATTCCTCCAACTTCCTTTCAGCTCACTCCCTAACGTTCCCTCCTAGCCTCCAAAGAACATGATTAAAGAGCAGTAAATCTTTATCGGAGCAGGAAGCCTCATCTTTGTTCCCCGAGGAGCAGGTAGTGGGGTTCAAACTACTGACTGAGAGGCTGGCAGCCCAACGTGTAACCAACTAACTTTGCCACCAGGGCTCCTTGATGAAAGAAACTAGTGGGCATATTTTCTCCCTTTGGATGGTACCGTATATACTCGAGTATAAGCTGACCCGAATATCAGCCGAGGCACCTAATTTTACCACAAAACTGCATTTAAAATGTGCTGAAAAACTCGGCTTATACACGAGCATATACTGTGATCCTTTTCAACCTCCGGGAGTTATAGAAAGTGGGGCAAGTATTTTCTAGTCGCTCTGTTGAAGCCCTAGGGTTTTTTTTAAGAAAAGGTGGGGAAAAAACAACAAACCACCCTTTTTCTCTGTGAAACATTGATCTCAGTGTAAGTGCAAACTCTGCAGTTATGGGTGTGCCACCGAGCCTGGCATGCGAATTGAGGAATAAGGATTAACCATTTGAGTCACCGCAAATCCTTTTTCCAAATGAAATAACTTTTAAGAGTTCAGTGTCCCCCCCCACCCCCCGAAGTTCTTCCTTTTAATCTTGTTGTGTTTTGCACCACTTTAAAATTTTGGCAATTTCTTAGTACAGAAGAAATAGGTTTATTGTGGTATTGTTTTGCATAAAAGCTTGTTGGATTACTGTTTTAGCTCCATACTCACTTATCTTGCTGAAAATGAAGGCCATTCTTTTCTTTGATCATATAGCACATAAAGTTCTAGAGCAGGCATCCTCAAACTACGGCCTGCGGGCCACATGCAGCCCGCCGAGGACATTTATCCGGCCCACCCGGTGTTTTTGCCCTGTTTGTTTTTTCACTTCAAAATAAGATATGTGCAGTGTGCATAGGAATTTGTTCATAGTTTTTTTTTTAAACTATAGTCTGGCCCTCCAACAGGTCTGAGGGACAGGGAACTGGCCCCCTGTTTTAAAAGTTTGAGAACCCCTGTTTTAGAGTAATGTAAATGTTGTATATGGCACTAACTTACTGTCAAGTCAATTCCCACCTTTTATAGGGTTTCTAAGGCTGTAAACCTGTAGGAGAAGTAGCTGGTGGGCTTAAACCACCAATCTTGCAATTAGCAGTCCAATGCTTACCTGACAGTGTCACCATGGCTCCTTGTATATACTGCTGGATTTATGTTAATAAAGGTATTGAAATGTTCCTTGTAGCAGTTTACCACTTACTAGTGAAAAACTGTAGAGGAAAGATTTCATTTCAGTGGAGTATTTTGTGTATATTGGAAGGAACACTGCTGATGACTTTATTGAGTGTAAACACATGCTATCACCAGTTTATTAAAATAAGTGACTTGGGCTTTTGAAACCTGTAAAACTGGGAAAATTGAGAACATTTCCACCTGTATTTCTTATTACTCTAACCCTTGACCTTACCTCTGGAGGTCTGCATGATTTGATTCCTGATTGCATCTCTCTCTTCCCTCCTCCCCCCGCCCCCCTTGTGTTCATATCTCACTCTTTGGCTACCACCCAGAAGGTTGGAGGTTTGAGATCACCAAGTGTCTCCTCGGGAGACAGACCTGACAGTCGACTTCTGAAAAACGGCCATGAAAATTCTGTGGAACACATTTCAACTCTGACACACATGACTCGCTGGCAGCTGCTAGGATTTTGTGTGTGTGTGTGTGGGGGGTATAGGGTGTTCTAACCAGTCTGACCTGTTGGGAGTTGCTGGACCACGCCCATTTGTGCTCTATCTTTGCTGTTTTCCAAAAGAGCTCTGGTGGTATAGTAATTACTCATTGGGCTGTTAACCACAAGGTCAGTAGTTTGAAACCACCAGCCGCACCTCAGGAGAAAGTCAGCGCTTTCTACACCCACAGAGTTAGAATCCTGGAATCACAGGGGCAGTTCTACCTTGTGCTATAGGATGACTATTAGTTGGCATTGATTCAATGGGAGTGAATTGAGTGAGATGGTGTTTTAAGGAGGTTTTTGTTTTCTTTTTCTTTTTGGTTTTGTTTATTATGTTATAAGTAGCTGGGTTTTTTTTCCTTTCATATTTGCTTATAGTACTTCTTAGGCACTCACTCTGGAATCATTTTGTTATTACATTTTGTGTGGCCACCCTCACCCCTCCAAGAATATCAGCCTCATGCATGCAGGCAATATAGTGTGTTTGCCATTTTATTTTTTATGTGTGTGCCTAACAAGGTGTTTAATTAAAAATGTGTTGAATGATTTAAAGATTATTAAGTAAGTTAAAAGTTAACTAAGTTACATTTCAGTTTTAAGGTGTAGTTAATTGTATAATTTGCTTAATTGTGTGTTCTGTGTCTTTCATTGCCCAAGTCTAGGAGCTGTAAGAGACTGTGAATTGTATTTGTGCGTGTGTGTGTATTTTTATGTGCGTGATTGAACACGTTCTTACCTATTCAGTAAAGCAGTGGTTCTCAACCGTCCTAATGCCGCGACCCTTTAATACAGTTCCTCATGTTGTGATGATCCCCCCAACCATAAAATTATTTTCGTTGCTACTTCATAACAGTAATTTTGCTACTGTTATGAATCAGGCAACCCCTGCGAAAGGGTCATTCGACCCCCAGGTTGAGAACCGCTGCTCTGAAGCAAATCTGCTGAACAGCATTGTGACTGCTTTGACACCCTGTTATTGTGAGGATCCCTGTGCCTTCTCAAAGCCCAAAGAAAAGAACAATTCTAAAAACGTTTTTCAGGAAACTTTTTAAGGCTGTTTTAGAACTCTCCTTGTAGTGCTTTTTCAGATAACTGTATCAGAGAGAAGGCTTAGTCAGATACCCCCAAGAGTCCTGATGTCGATGGATTTTGCTTCTGGTTTTAATCTGCCTCCAGGAGTTTCTACTTGATGTAAATAGTTAATGTTCTCAGCTGCTAACCAAAAGGTTAGAGGGCTAAGTTCACCTAGAAAGTCCTTGAGAGACAAACCTGGCAATCTACTTCTGAAAAATCACTTCTTGAAAAGTCAGTAGAGCACAGTGCTACTGATCCACATGTGTTTGCTGTGTGTCAGGTAGAATTGACTCAGTCCCCCTTCTTTTTTCCCTAATCCTGCCTCAGGAAGGAGATTCTGTTTGGGTTTGATTGCAGTTAGCTAGGAGTTGGGGTTGAGCCCTGGTCTCCAAGGGAAAGGGAAGATTATATCTGGAGCAGAAGGCCAGGTAGCACCGGGAGACTGGAGGTAGTAAATATTTTAAATTACGAAAGTCATTATAGACCGTAGAATTCCCTGAACTTGAGAGCTTTCAAACTTTCTTTAAGACAAAAACAAAACACATGCTGTCATTGTGACTTTTCATCAGTTCTTTGTATTCCCTAATTTTTAGCCAGCCGTCCAAACCCGCTAGGTATGCATTTAAGTGGTAAAGAGACTTCCACAAGGGCTTTGTGAGAGAAGCTGTGATTAGCCTGGCATTCGCTTGTCCCTCATCATATTAATGCCAGATTGTCTCTATGTTGAAAAGCAATTATTCCAATGATTATCCTGGTCATGCGAACAATAACAATACATTTAATTTTCCATATTTTCAGATGATGCCTTAATTTTATGTATGAATTATGCCTATTAATAAGGTATCCTTAATTCCATCATTTGGGGGGTAAAAATTAACCTTTAAACCCATAACGGCATTGAACAGAACTAGCAGTTTAGTTTTTGCTGTACACATTTGACCTTTTCCTAAAAAACTGTTAATTTTAGCAAACTTAATTTTCAAAAGTACAAGTGTTAACAGGAGAAGATGGTTTTGCTATTACTGACAGTTTTAATTTTAACTTTTCTGATGGTCGGAAGAAGGAATAAGAATCAATTGAAATGATTTATTACATATATATATATAAATATTTACTGAAACCTTTTGTTACCAAATCAGAACTAATATGAGTATTAGTTCTAAAATTCATAGTAGTGTAGGTAGCTGCTAAATTTAATTTCGTTGGTCATTTAAAAAGTGCTTTGCGCAAGTATATTCTGAAACTTAAAATCCAAGCCTCACTGTTGTGAGTTCTTTTCCTTCAAAAATCCCCTTCCTTTATGAAGTTACTTAGGAGCCAAAGTTACTGGATTCAGATAAATCCCTTTGTTATGATTAGGAAGAGCTACTTTTTATACACTGCTCGAAGAAAAGTTACCAGATTTTATTACAACTAACAGTGAAACTAAAAAATAAGGGCTGGCTGGCATGGCCCTGGAAATTTTTATCATTCCTTTTTGTTTTGAGAGCATAGAAAATCATGGGCCTGGAATCGAGCCATTCCACTAGAATTTATTATTCGGCGTGGTTGTGTCTGTTGTCAGGCGCTTGGATGCCAACCACATTACCTCAGTCCCGGAGCACAGTTTTGAAGGGCTTATCCAGTTGCGGCACCTGTGGCTGGATGACAACAGCCTGACGGAGGTGCCTGTGCACCCCCTCAGCAATCTTCCAACTCTGCAGGCACTGACTCTGGCGCTCAACAAAATCTCAAGCATCCCCGATTTTGCTTTCACCAACCTTTCAAGTCTGGTAGTTCTGTGAGTATCCACCCCTTTTAATACCATATGAGTATATTTGTATTCGTTTGGGGGAGAAAAATAGGCTTATTGTGACAAATTATTAAACAGTCTCATTACTTATTCTTCTGCATCGTTACCATTCAGGAAAATTATTTCTGAAGATTAAATAAGTCTCTCTATATTTTTAAATAAGACTATTTTTAAAACAATAAAATAGGACCATTAAAAAATGATGTCTGATTACAACTTTTGAATCTCCCTAATATCAAAGACCATTTTTAATCATGAATGAAATTGGGTCAATCGCCAGATATTTCTACCTCTCTTTTTGTGTGACAGCAATGTATTTTATGCTTTAAAAAAGCTCAATTGTTTTGAATTGCACACAGAAACTATATTCTAGCGGTAGCTCATGTTTTTACTTTCTATTCAAAGAATATATGATTCATAACTTGAACTACTGAAATATCTTTCCTTTAGAAATCTTTAACGGATTCCTACCTGGGTATCAACTGGCATTGTTTCCTTCTTCCCTAGGAAAGCTGATGACACTTTTGCTGCATATAATTAAGAGCTGATCATAATTTTTGATATAGCTAATTAAAAAATACTCTGCAATGTGCTTAACATTTTCCCACTAGATAAATTTCCCCTTGTCTAAAAGTATTATGTGTTTAGTAGGTTTTAGTCTGTGTGATGTATATTGAGAGCTAACTGTTCAATGATACTTGTTTTTTATAGCTGTTGTTGAGATGTTTAAACCATTACTTTAAGACATCTCAATGTAGACATGTGTAACAATGATAATAGTTGCTATCGAGAAATGTAAAACTAATTTTGTGCTTTTCTCAGACATCTCCATAACAATAAAATTAAAAACCTGGGTCAACACTGTTTTGATGGACTAGATAACCTGGAGACCTTGTAAGTATATACAGATTCTGAGTAGTCAGATGTGTGACGTTGGCAGTGAAGATAATCTTGCTGAAAAGGGAAAAAGATATATTTGTTTTTGAATTCAACTCATTATTACTTTTTAAAATTTTATGACTAAATTCTTGTCATCAAAATAACCCAATTAGAAAGAATAATCAAAATTAATGCTTAAAAAGAGTGCATAGTTTGAATTCCATGCCTCTTTCAAAGATACGTTAAAAGCAGCTTGAGATTAAAATGTAATGTATAAGGGTTTTAGAATTTTAAAATGAACTCTCAAATTCCATCATCTTTCAATTCCATTTTTTCATGAACTTTTAGAAGTCCTCTCATAGTATTGCAATTTTTGGTTTTTTTCCCATGGTCTCAAATTGCCTTGCTAATTATTAATACTAAATTTGAATGCTACATTTGCTTTTATATGCTGAAATGCAACAAAGTAAGGTTTTCCTTTTGTGTTGCTGATTGTTGGTGTTTTAACTAAAATGTGTGGAATTTCTCGCTGTTTTAGTTGTACATTACACCACAATATGATTAGCAGACATTGTGCAGTTGTGTGTAATTGAGGGTAGGAGTTTTACTTTATCTATTTTACATTACTTGCCTTTATTTGAGCATCTGTAATATTGAATATTGTGTTATAGCAACGGTTCTCAGCCTGTGGGTCGCGACCCATTTGGGGCTCAAATGACCATTTCACAGGGGTCGCCTGATTCATAACAATTGCAAAATGAAGGTTATGAAGTAGCAACGAAAATAATTTTATGGTTGGGGAGGTCACCACAACATGAGGAACTGTATTCAAGGGCCGCAGCATTACGAAGGTTGAGAACCACTGTGTTATAGTAAATGATTCATCAAAATTAAGATGCTTAGTATTTTTGTATTTGTTTAACTGAGTTTCCTGGTTAACTGTCAGTTAACGAGCAGACTTAAATCCTTACAGGGAAAAAAACCCAAAGAAAGCCAATTGCTGATTAAATCTGTTCAGACTTAAGGAGACTATAGGATACAGTAGAACCTGCTCCATTGGGCTGCCAAGACTGTAAATCTCTTTGGAAGCAGACGGGCTCATTTTTCTGATGGAGAGTGGTTGGTGCGTTCGAACCACTGACCTTTTGTTTATTAGCTCAACACTTAACTCACTTGAGACTCTTATTAATCCATTTTCCTGATTGTCAAACAGTTAAAGGACAGTGGATATTTGAAAGCTGAAATTCTTGAGGAAATAGTTCCATGCTCAGTTCAACTTTGATTGCTAACCACAAGGTTGGCCATTCAAATCTATCAGGAGAAAGATGAGGCTTTCTGCTCCTATAAAGATTTATAGCCTGGAAAACCCATGGGGTGGGTTGTACTTAGTCTTGTAGGGTGGAAGTGAGTAGGAACTGACTCAGTGGCAGTGAGTGTTTTTTTGTTTGCTGTTTTGGCACATGTAAAATATCAGTGTAACAGATTATTGAATGGGTCTGCTATTTTTCTACACCTTGTGTACCATTCCAATTATATTCAAATTTCATTCCTTTGTCAGAGTTAAACTTTTCATCTGCCGCCTTTCCTTCTTTGTGGGCAAGGGAAACAAACTAGACCCTTTCAGAGTTGTGCTCTCAGCGTCGTTCATTTTGAAGTCAGCCGTGCCATCATGGGCCAATATGCTTTTTAGTTTAAGAGAAATTACAATGGAAATAATTAGGATTAACTGAACTCTTTACAGTTCAGTTTTGACCCATCTTTTTCCTAATTAATATGAGTTGTAACAATTTGTTACTGGTGCTAGGCCAACGTTCAGCATAGTTCTTCTTGTTCACACTTAGGATACTTATGATGGTGGGCTTTGGGTCAGTCGCCTCAATGCCACTCTAAATGGAAACCTCAGTATCTTGGTATCTGAATTTATAAGTGGAATCAACTAAATTATATTTTGTAAATTTCCTGAAGAAAGATATTCAGATGATTTATCTAATGCATCAATAACACATGATCCAGAGAGTTCTTTGAATTTGTAAAACTGGTGATCTAAAAAATTAGAATTCTGAGGAAAGATTTAACTCAATAAAATTCCACAGGGCTTTGATGATAATATAGTTGGTAAAAAAAAAACAAAACAACTGAAGAGTGTGAATTTTTTAAAAAAAGCCTTTATATGTTATGATCAATTCAGTGTTCTTTGATAGTCACACCACCCCTTGTAACCGCCCCCCTTTTCTTTTTACCCCTTAGGGACTTGAATTACAATAACTTAGGGGAATTTCCTCAGGCTATTAAAGCCCTGCCTAGCTTAAAAGAACTGTGAGTATTACTTTTTTTTTTTTAATGCCTTAATATTCCTTGTAATTCATCATCAGTTGTGCCTACCATTATATTTTATAACATCTCTCTCTGTATGTGTATTTATATAAAACCATAAAAAGTGCATTGTGTTGAATGACATGGACAATTTTGAGAACACTGTATAAGGCTAGATACTGGTCTCAGAAAATGGTGTGATGTCTGGTCTCTGCCTTTAAGTCGTAGTCCTACTGAGAGCCCAACTGTATATGACATAATTTGGAGAGAGAAAAATAAAAAGTGCTGAATTAGTGGGAATAAGAAATCATTCCAGCAAATGAGCTCATTAAGGCTTGAGGTCGTTGGAAAAAGGGTCACTAAAAGGAGGCATTTGAGCACAAAAGAATGGAAAAGTCTGAATAAGTGAAAGGAATAAGGGAGAATTTTGGAAATTAGGGCTTATCAGAGAAGTAAGAAAGTATACGGCCTAACAGATCATAGATGGCGAGGTAGCAGTTAATATGCAAAGGCACATTGCTTAACGACTAACTGCAGCCACAGTGAGAGATTTTTAAAGAAAACACAGCACATCCTCTGCAGCCTAAAGTTCTTAGATGATGACGTAATAGATAAACGTCTGTGAAGGCTCTGATAGTGGCTTTAAAAAAGAACTAGATGTGGTCCTGAAAAAGATGAGTTGTATGTTAAAATATACAGGTTCTCCACATTTGAAGATTTTTTTTCTCTTCTATAGTAACTCTCAGTGAAGTTGTGCTCAATACTTAACAGCAGTATATACTTGTGTGTTAAATAACTTCACAAGGAGATATGCATTTCAAAATATTTTTCCGTATCTTTCTAGGGGATTTCATAGTAATTCTATTTCTGTTATCCCCGATGGAGCATTTGGTGGTAATCCACTCTTAAGAACTATGTAAGTATTTTTGAAGGTTTCTTTTAATGCACAATCATCTAAAGCTATGTCTGTACAGAGCCAAACATCTGGATGGAGAATGAAAATTCAGGCTTTTAGATATATGACCTTTGTGAACATAGACTTAATATTGGATTTCTTATGAGCATATGAAAAATGTTTGCTTTTAAAATGTTTTTACAGACATTTGTATGATAATCCTCTGTCTTTCGTGGGGAACTCAGCATTTTACAATTTATCCGATCTGCATTCCATGTAAGTATTATGGAAATTTAGACACAAACCTGAATGATTAAATAATAATTTTCATAGGAAAACAAGGCTTTATAGCTGTAGCTTCAGAAAAGAAAAGGTTTTCTTTGTGTTAAATCCAAAGGATGGCTCTGAAATTTATAACACTAGTTTATGTGAACACTTGGCCCAATTATTCAAACTGGGACATTCAAGAGATAAAACTAATTTTATTTTTGCACAGTGGGGTTCTAATTTTAAACTATATAGGAGGTGAAAATATTACCTTCTATGGAAACATTATTTTAAATTTAAATTTTCTCTCCCAATTTCTTAAAGAGTCATTCGGGGTGCGAGCATGGTACAGTGGTTCCCAAATCTCACTGGGACGGTTCATCTGGAGAGCCTGTAAGTGTGCCCTTTGAAGAAGGTTGGGTAAAGATGACACTTCCAGCCCAGAGTGTGTCAGTGCTTTTTGGGGTGATAACATGGGTCTATGCTTATTCTTCCAGTATCCCTCACATGATCGTCTTTGTGAGCCTCAGGGGTGGAGATGTAGCTAGAGAACTTGCAGTTAGTCACCTCAGATGCAGGAGAGCCTCGCATATGCAGGCGACACCTGGACAGGCAGTAACTTCAGTGCCAAAAGAGCAGGGAGTGCTTTAGGGAATCAGAAGTGGGAGTGATCCCTGGAGAGTCTCAGAGGAGGTTTCAGGGAGGAAGTGGAATGTTTGGAAACGGAATATTATCAGATTTCCCAGAACTGAGTAGTTTTTAACGAATGAATGGCAGGATTGAGGAAAAGGTGAATACCAAAAGGACACTCCCGAATGGCATGCAGATGATGGACTATAGATAGAATTGTTTGTTTATACTGAGACGTGGTACATGATTTATAGCAACTGGGAAGCTTTGTGTTTGAGATTAGATTTTAAATGGCAAACTTGACCATTTGGTTATGACAGACTTCCTCAGTGGGTTGCTTGTGAATGGATTCCATGCACGTCCAAAAGTTTGATGGCTCTCTCCACCCTACATAAAGTGAGGTGGACCTGAGGCGGCTAGGGTGTCCAGCCATGGGATGCTGCATGTATATTATAATTTCCACGCGTCAAGTTATAAGAAAACAGATGCTGGGTAGCACTGAACTACAGAATTTAACCTTGGCTTTTCAGGCAGTTTGGACATGAAAGGAATGTTTGAACAGGTGGCGAGAGGAAGGAAAGAAAAGAGAGACTGAAAATGGCTTGACTGTTAAGAAAGCCATGGGAATAGTTCACTTGGCCAAATGAACACATGTAACCACTCGATGCCTTCAATTTACCCTTGGAGTTGCTCTAGAACTCACAGCATGCTCTGTCTGGAATTTCTCTATGCCCCTTTCCACCACTCATCTGCATAGCAGCCATAAAAGTGGACAGCAAGGGCCAGATACCAGAGCTACTAGAAAGAACAGGAATTGGGATTGGCCACAGATAGGAGCACAGGAAGAAAGAGACTAAGAGAAAACATTTAAATGTGTTGGGTCAATTGACAGGAGAGCATGGGGATTGAAATAACAGTTTGGGGGTGGTATCAAATGCTCGAATGTGAGGAGATGACAAGACTCCCAGGTGATTATGGTACAGGAGGTGACTGGAAATCTGTTGGTCCCTGTGAGAAATCCTGCCTTTATTTGGGCAATAAAGAGACCTTGCTTCACATGGTTTTCTACATTACTGTGAAGACAATGTCCATATATGGGGTTACATCACCTTCCCACATAGGGAGAAATGAGAGAGTTGAGTGCATAAACTCTGCTTCATGTGAAAATGTATTTATTTGCATTTAGGTTTCGAAATCAAAGTAGCATTTTGTTCACCTTCTTGACCTGAATGCTTGCTCAGAGGACCCATGTTTCTCCACAGGACCCTGACTGGCACTAAAATAAGCAGCATACCCAGGGACCTGTGCCAAGAACAAGTGATGCTCAGGACTCTGTATGTTGGATTCCTCTCTGCTCTTCAGACTTTTCTTTTGTGCATTTCACACATGTTGAGTTTCATTTTTTATTAACTATTTTCTTAGTGATTTTCCCTTAAAATTATTTGTTCCCTTCATGAAAATAAATAGGAGTCTTAGTAGTCCACAGGGTACAAAATTAGAGGTTGAATTAGATTTTAGGGTTATGTATAAACCACATATCTTGTGACATACTTGGAACAATGTAAAAAATAAACTAGGCTCACTCTTGGTTTTTTTATTTTTATTTTTTAGTCCGATACATTGTCTTTATTCTAGTTCTTCCAGGGCCTTAGCAACCCAGAATCTGCTTGCTCACCCTTAGAATAAGCAGGGCCCAAATCTTTCTTCACCAGTAATCAACTAATTGTGTAGCTTTGGAAAAAAATTTAAGCTGAACTAGAAATTTTATATATACACACACGTGTGTACTGCATATACATAAATTATTCCCACACATACATTTATGTGTGTATATGTATGTATGTGTGTATAAATAAATGGTATAAAATGTCACAAGAACAGAGAAGTTACTAAGTTATTAGTAAGTTTTCAGTGGAGGGAGATGGCAACAAAATTAATGACTGATTAAGTAATTAAGTCATGTAGATTATTAAACTTGAACATGCTGATTTCCCATGGGAAAAACTGCATTGGGGTTAGTTGAGAGTTAATTTTAAATATTTCATAGAAATACTTTAAAAGAATATGGTTATCTATACCTGCTCTTATAGCTTTTTGTGAACATCACAGAAGTCACCGTGTGTTTATGCAAATAACACATAGTGGAATATCTTTTTGCATATCCTGCAAACTCCTACAAGATTGACCAGCCCGAATTTAGGCTGTAGCAGCCCTGCGCCCAGCCCTTGCCCACCTCTGATGTGACTTAGCTGAGTGCAGATCAGCTATGAGGAACTTCCCTGCTCTCTGTGTGGGCCACAAACTACCCCCAAGCAAACAGTTTTAGTTTATTTTATTATTACTGGATTCTGCCAAGCTTAATCCATGAATTGACCATGGATTATATTTTCTTTATACAAATATGATAAACAATTATGCCCCTGGACTATTAATGAATATGAATGAAGTAGAAATTCAATTCTGGAAATGTCATAAGGTATGTAAATGGGTGTGTTATGCTAGAATTTTTAATATAATTTTAGCATTTTTGCCTGCTATTTTTGCCTCCACCCCATACACTGAAAAATGTATTTTAAATGCAAACATTATTGTATACATTTAAAAAATATTCTACCACTTAACAACATGATTTTTATATATTTAATATCTTTATATTATACACTTTAAGACAACGAGGCTTCAAAACATTTATCAAAACATTGGATTAATAGACAATGGAATTTTTCTTGAACTTTATGAACCCCTCATATGTTTTAATATATTTTTAGATTATCTGTATTCCATATTATGCCCTGGAAATTAATAAATAGTAAGCCCATTGTACCACTGAGGCACTCTCGAGAAATGTCTTGGAAAGAATGCAGTTGCTCCTCTTGTTCAGTTGTATCTATCACTGCTCTGAACATGGCTTTCAATGCTTCTAAGAATAATTCTTTTAATATAGTGTTATGACAGCTCAAAATTAATTTGCTAATTTCCCATTGTTTTCAGGGACTTGTCTTACAACAATATAAAAGACCTTCCAAATTTTAATGGATGCCATGCTTTGGAAGAAATGTAAGTTGGTCTTTGCCTTACTCTTTTTGACTGATGTCTTATGAAGCATTTCCTTTTTTAAATAAACAGCTTTATTATTAAGAAATTAGAATTAGCCCCCCAAAATGATTTAAATAAAAAGAAATTAGTATTAACATAACCAGCTGCTTCTATGAATAAAACATCATATTGTACTGGTTGTGTTCATGCAACCATAATTTATTGGGCACTTAACATAGCAGAAATTCTATGAAATTGTCTGGTGGTGAGGTTGGTATATGTGTTGTTAATCTCTGAGTCAGCATCAACTCTATGGCAATGAATGAATGAATGAATGTATCTCTTTTAGAAGAATTAATACCTGACTAGTCCAAAAGGGTTAGGGATTGATGATACCCCAAATGTCCATCTCTTCCATGATGCTATTCAGCTCCATTTTTAAGCCCCCTCTCCTCCCTTGAGTATATTCCCTCATGTTTCTGGGTTTTGTGAATCGCTGCAGTGTCCCACGGCAACTCACGAAAGTCTTGAGAAAATGTCTCACATGGTGGTGGTACTGTTCAGCCCCAAATCTGAAGGTCAGGCAGGGGTAAGCCAGGTGCTAGACCCAGAAGACTTGCGCTACTCCTGAGTCTTGCCAGAGATGAGAGCATACCTTGTGCTACTCAGAGGGCTCATTTCTACACAGCAGGATGGCATTGCAGGGAATCCTGTTCACAATTACTCACTGGTGAATCCTCTCAGTATCCTCCCCCATCTTCTTACCAGACCCATGCAGGCAAAGGTCATTTGGTGGGAGTTACATTTCCTGCTTTTGATCAGGATCCTTGTATGGAATTTTTGATCAAAATATTCGGTAATGGTAGCTGGGCACCATCGATTCTGATCTCTTGTGAAGGAGGAGACTGTCCATGGAGGCAATGTACATTTCATATCCTCCTCCTGTTCCTGACTCTCCTTTCTTTGTTGCTCCAGTTGAATAGAGACTGATTGTTGTGTCCTCTTTGGCTGGCTGCAAGTTTTTAGGACCCCAGGGACTCTGCCAGGTGCTGGATAACAGCACAGAAACTTTAACTACATTCCTAAGCCAGTTCAGTGGGATGTTCCATGAACTGGCCCTGAACCTCCAAGTGAAGGAACCCAATCCCATGAGTGTTTGGCCGGGCAGTCTTGGCAGCCACCCGGGCAGCTCCACCCCGTCCTATGGGGCTGCTGTGAGGTGGTCTCCCTGGCAGTGAGTGCAGCTGCCTCCCTGGGGACTCATTCCGTGCTGGTGTGATAACTATACCTATCGCAGCTTTCGCCACTTCAGCTTTTTGCAGGTACACAGCGCACTGAGAGAGAGAACAATAGTCAGCTGTGCAACTTGTCCTGAAGCAATGTGATTTTTCTATCCCCCCCTAGCCCCCTTTATTCCTCACTTTAAACAAAATCAATTACTGCTATAGATGAATGGGTATTTAAATTTAGAAAAAAACATCTAAGAAACATTATTTGTAAAGTAGAAAATAACTTTTTTTCTTCTCTCTTTCTTTCGGTTAGTTCTTTGCAACATAATCAGATCCACCAAATAAAGGAAGGCACTTTTGAAGGCCTCATTTCCCTAAGGATTCTGTAAGTTTGTCTATGTTTATAAAAGACATAAAATTGTTGTCATGTTATAAATTAATAAAGTACCATTATGGTTACCATGTTAACAAATGTACTTAAAGGTTTATTTCACATAAATATTGTTTAAACTTTATCACATGGTACTTTATAAGAAATCTGCTTTTGGAGAACTGGAGGGCAAAGGACACTTGTAGAAGTCTAAACACAGGCATATGCCTAGGTAAATATATTTACATATAACGATAGGGAAATAGATCTATGTACATATATTTGTATGTTAAGTAGTAAGGTAGCATATGGATATTGGGCCTTTACTTAAGTACTCCCTCAATGCAAGAACACTTTGTTCTAATAACCTGGCATTCTGTGATGGTGCCTGGCTATCAAAAGATATAGCGTCTGGGGTCTTAATGGCTTGAAGACAAACAAGCAGCCATTTAGCTGAGAAGCAACAAAGCCCACATGGAAGAAGCACACCAGCCTGTGTGATCAAGAGATGTCAATGTGATCAGTATCAAGCATCAAAGACCCAAATCAAAAAATAAAATCAATGTGAATGAGAGGGAGTGCAGAGTGGAGACCCAAACCCCATCTGTAGACAATTGGATATCCCCTTACAGAAGGGTCACAAGGAAGAGATGAGCCAGTCAGAGTACAGTATAGCACTGACGAAACATACAAGTTTCCTCCAGTTTTTTAATACTTCCCCTCCGCCCCCACTATCATGACCCTAATTCAGCCATTCTCAACCTCCCTAATGCCGCAACCCTTTAATGCAGTTCCTCATGTTGTGGTGACTCCCCCTCCCAACCATACAATTATTTTCTTTGCTACTTCATAACTATAATTTGGCTACTGTTATGGATCAGGCGACCCCGGTGAAAGGGTTGTTTGACCCCCCCCAAAGGGGTCACAACCCACAGGTTGAGAACCGCTGCCCTAATTCTACCTTACAAATCTGGCTAGACCAGAGAATGTACACTGGTCCAGATAAAAGCTTGCAACACGGAATCCAAGACAGATAAAACCCTCAGGGCCAATAATGAAAGTAGCAATACCAGGAGGGTAAGGGAAAGGTGGGGGTAGCAAGGGGGAACTGATCACAATGTTCTACATATAACCCCATCCTAGGGGGACAGAAAACAGAAAAATGGGTAAAAGGAGACATGGGTCATTGTAAGACATGGAAATATATATAAAAATTATCAAGGGTTCATGATGAAGGGAGAGTGGGAGGGGAAAAATGAGCTGATGTAGAAAGAAAATGGTTTAAAAATGATGATGGCAACTTATGTACAAATGTGCTTGACACAATGGATGTATGTATGGATTGTGATAAGATTTAAAAGAAAACAGAAATCTGCTTTTGGAATGTTTATATTAGTGAATTGTTTATGTCATTATGTCATACCTTGGTGATTAAAAAGTGTGTGAGATACAGGTTTGTCTTCAAGTTATAATAGTGTGGTTTACCAATCCACTAATACTACAGGTCAAAACTACAGCTAGGAGTAAAAACAACCTGTGGCTTTGTTCTGTAACTTAAGTTTTATTGAAATGTCATCATGTTGTTTTGTTTAAATTATCTAAAACTGCTGTCACCATATTGTGACTGAGTTGAGTAGCTGCATCAAAACCTTATGACCCACAAAGCTAAAAACATTTACTTTCTGGTCCTATATAAAGTTGGTAACCCTGGTACCAAGGTATCTGCCATTACAAATTATAACTAGAGTGCAACAGAAATACTCATTTAAAGAAAAGTAATTTTGAGTACATTTGTACCAGGCACTCTGCTAAATTCTTGGAAATACAGAGGTGACTAAGAAAAACCTAGCTGACATTTGGGGTTAGGTGCTGACCTGCTAGTAACAAGTCCGGTGGTCCAAACACAGCTGCTGCTCAGAAGGAGAAAGATGAGGCTGTCTGTCCCTTTAGCAATTTACAGTGTAGGAAACCTGATATAGGGTCACTGAGTTGGAATCGACTCTGGCCATGGGTTGGCTTGGTAAATGTAGACGTAAAGAATCTCTAATGGTGTAGGAGTTAAGTGCTCAGCTGCTAACCAAAAAGGCTGGTTCAAACCCACCAGCCGCTCTGTGGGAAACAGATGGGGCAGTCTGCTTCTGTAAAGATTGCAGCCTTGCAAACCTGCAGGGCAGTTCGCTGTCCTAGTGACTCTTCCCTGTGCCATTGTCCTGTTCAGAATTGGCTGGGAGGCAACAGGGATGGAAAACTGCCTTCACAGAACTTGAGTGCAGAAAATGCAGATACAGTAAAACCAGTGACCTTTACATGTATAAAAACCTGCTTGCCAGTAGATCCCACTTAAGAAATAAAACATGCATTCAGTTAGGAAATATTTTATTGAGAGTTGTCTTACAAGATTTTTCCTTTTTGCGGACAGGCTTACTGTGGGTCTTGGGGGAAGTGTAGGAAGGGGCCTGGCTCCTAACTGCCATCACTTCTAGTGCACTGATAAGTGACAACAATAAAAAGCTGTCCTTTTCATGATTTGGAATGAAATCTGTCAAGGTTTCCTGGTATCCAGGAGATGTGTCAGAGAATTAATTTATCTAATCTTTAAATTTCCATTAAGTCCCAATTTAAATGTAGTTGAGATTATTTCTCTGTTTTATTAATCCTGTAATATCTGAATTATTCAATGGGTGTTTCCCAATAGAGAATGTGCCTCTGCTGCTGATAGGATTTTTACTTCCTGCTTGGGCAAAGAATGATATCTGAAGCGCTCTGGAATGCTCTTGTTTGCATATTGATTATTTGTCTTCCCTTGGGGCCTTATCATTAACCTTTGAGAAGGCAAATAGTAGTTCTCTTTTCATTTTCAGCTTTGTCATGAGCTTTTTCTCACCTACTTAATAGTACCAAAAGTTATATCTTTTTTTATTTTTGAACTGTTACCAGAATGATAAAGTAGAGAAAACTCATGACCGTTTTTATGCAGATGCTGTAGAAAGGAACCCTGGTGCTTCAGGGATTAAGCACTCAGCTGTTAACCCAAAAATAATTGGTTCAAACCCACCAGCTGCTGCACAAGAGAAAGGTGGTCGTCAGCTTCCATACAATGTCATGGTCTAGACAACCCCATCGGGCAGTTTGACTGTGTACTGCCCGTCAGGTCACTATGAATTGGAATCGACTGGATGGCAGTAACTTTGGGGTTTAAGTAGAATTACTGTTAAACAGAACACATACCGAAGAAGTAGATTGTTGTCAAGGAGGTGTTCAAAATCATCCTAAAGAAATTTCTTAGACAAGATTAAAAATCTTTGTGATCTTAGCAGATTGCTTGATGAGCTCAGATTCAAAAGTGTAGCTGAAGTAACTGCCACTGTGAATGTTTATTTGAAATGATTAATATATTGTTTTAATATTTCAGAGATCTGAGTAGAAACCTGATCCAAGAAATTCACAGCCATGCTTTTGCTAAACTTGGGTCAATAACTAACCTGTAAGTAGATGATTTTGTGCAGTAATAACATGAATGTAGTAAAGAGTGCTCTAGGAACTTGTGGTTTAACACTGTCCTGTCAAAATATTTCTCTGTATAGTTGTTCTTTTGTATAAATGCCACGCTACACTGATGTAGTAACAGCTTCTATAATGGCAAAATGAACGCCACAGCTATCATATTAGCACAACTGAATTCACCTTCTATCTCTTTTTGATTGGATACATGTATAGATGAGTTGAAGTTAGGAATTAACATGAAGTTTGATCTACATTTTAGAGATGTAAGTTTCAATGAATTAACTTCATTTCCTACGGAGGGCCTGAATGGGCTAAATCAACTGAAGCTTGCTGGCAACTTTAAGCTGAAAGAAGCTTTAGCAGCTAAAGACTTTGTGAATCTCAGGTGTGTGTTCATTTTTCTTTTTTGTTGAAGTCATAGTAAGCTCCTAGATTGTTGCGTGTCTAGGTTTTTTATGTGGTTCATGCATGTGCTGAGAGAATATAATTTCAGAGTATTTTCCACTTCAGGTCTTACAAATTTGGTCAAAAATAGAATCTGAGAATAGGAACCGGAGCTATTGGTACTAGATGATTCAGCTATTCACCAAAGGTTTTTTGTTTTTTTTTCTTTCATGCCATGGACTTTCAAAAGTGGAAAACCACATACTCATGTATAAGCCGAGTTTTCAGCACCTTTTTAATGCAGTTTTTGTGGTAAAATTAGGTACCTCAGCTGATACTTGGGTTGGCTTATACTATATACGTAAGTGGGAGCCTACAAAAAATTGATAGAAGCAAAGATAGAATTAAGTGGAGCCTTATTAAGATATAGTGGAGAGAGAATTTGGAAATATTGTTGAAGAAAAGAACAGATGAGTAAATTTACTTAATGGTAAAATGTCATAGAATGACTTGGGGGAATTAATTTTAAAGAAAATTACCAGTTTCAAGTAGTAATTCAATATGGTTGTCATTTATAAAAGGACTCTGATAGGATTTTACTGTAAATTTCAGTATTGCTATTAGATTGTAAATATGGTTTGATTTACTTTCAACTTTAAGAGCATCTTTTAAACAAAGGGAGAAACTAATAGTGTCTCCTGATAGCAGAGTACTTTTTACAGATGAGGAAAGTTAGGCTCAAAGAGAATAAATGACCAGCCTGAAGCACAAGGTAATCTGTCGTGTTTCTGGCTGGAACTTTCAAAGATTAAAATGTGTTTTAAAAACAACAATATATTTTTGAAGATGCATTTGAATGTTGATTTTTACAACTTTTCCCCCCAGGTCTTTATCTGTACCATATGCTTATCAGTGCTGTGCATTTTGGGGCTGTGACTCTTACAGAAATACAAACACAGAAGATAGTAGCCTGCAAGACCACAGCGTGGCCAAGGATAAAGGCAAGTGCATGTCCCCTTTAAAACCGAGTGCCCTTTCACTCACCAAGGCTTCTGCTTGTTGTGATCCTTTTTTGTGTTGTCATTGTGTAATATAACATCTGAAAGATGATAGAATTCACTGTGCTACTGACATCTTTATAGCCTCAAGGAGCCCTGTCCACTCAAATTACACCACACATATAAGTGGAAATTATAGGAAAAGATGTGTCCTGTGTCCTAATATTTTAATAAAGCATTCTTTATATGTACAGGTACTGCTGATGCAGCGGGTGTCACAAGCAGTACTGACAATGAAGAACACAGTCAAATCATTATCCACTGTACACCCTCAACAGGTATGCCCAACACATTTTGCTGCTTTTTCTCACTTTATAAATTAACAGTAGGAGAAGCCATCTAAAAGGTTTGGAAATTAGATGTGATTTCTGCGATAGGTTTTGGGATAACGAGATGATCCCTTGAAGCTCTTTGATGCTGTATCATCCATGCATGAATAGGCATAGTAGGATAGGCATCTGTGGTATAATCGCAGGCCCAGACCCATCACATGAGATTCTGTTAACAAGGGTTGCAGCACATTAAAGTTTGAGAAGCACTGGTTTATTCTTCTTTAAGTCTATAACTATTCTATTAGTTACTGGTTGATAAGAATTTTTAGTTTTAACTGCCCTGCCTCACTCACTTTTAAATGTAAGCTTTTCTTCTCTTACTTCATTGATCAAGAGTAGATTTGGGAAAGCTATTAAGCTGAAATCACACGGTTGGGTTATAATGTCATATTCTTCCTAATTTACCAGAGAAAGTAGATTTAAAATTTTACTCTAGAAGTAAAATATTTTGGCTAAAGTGTATGCTATAAAGTAGATTCCCTTGTTACTATAATGTCCCAGGATGATCTGGAAATTCATTTCATGACAGAGTTATTATTGTGGATTCATTAATGATTATTGCAGAATTGTGAGCTCCTTGCAGTATCTAGTTTATAAATTCGAGGGGGTACCCCCCCAAAAGACCGATGCTCACTTTTTTTTATGTGAGAGGGATACTGCATATGGAGTTCATTCCACCTAATTAGACTGTTAATAAAACTTTCGTTAGTGGTTCTGAAAAGATTGCATAATAGTTTGCGACAAAAAAAGGCCTGAATTGTGGCAGATGGGATTGATTTTGCCACCCCGACAGTGCACCTGCTCATGAAGTCATCTCACTGGTTTTTGGCAAAAAATAGCATGCCTCTCTTGCCTCATGCCCGACTCATGTATCCACACATGCACACACATATATACATATATTAGCATAATTCCTTGTTGAGAATATAAGCTTAAAGTTATTGGATTGCCAAAAATCATTTATATGAGGGGATAACCTAAAAAAACCCCAAAAAACCAGGATTTTTTCCCCCCAAACCTATGTGTTTAAACTTATTTTACAAAACAACCTTATCACCTTCAAAGCCCTCCCCATAACAATACATTTATCAAATGTGCGATTTCATTTTGGGAAACATTTTTCAAACTTGTCTTTGGATGGCTGATAGCATCTCCCACATTTTTTCTTTACCTCTGCTACATCCTCAAATTGCTGTCCTTTCATGGCCCTCATCATTTGTGGAAGCAAAAAGAAGTGGCCTGGAGCGAGGTCAGGTGGGTCAGGTGTGTAGGGCAAGAGGCATGCTGTTTTTTGCCAAAAACTGGCACATTGAGATGGCTACATGAGTATATGAATTGTTGTGGTGGCAAAATCAGTCCCCCATCTGCCACACATCTCGCCTTTTTTGTCACATACCGCTACACAATCTTTTCATTACCTCTAAATAGAAAGCCTGCTTAACAGTCTGACCTGGTGGAACAAACTCCAATCCACTAGAGTCATTTGGGAAGCTGATGGACATCCAGAATGAGGTTTCTCATCAATCTACATTTCACGTTTGAAATGTAGAAAACCACTCATACACTTGCGTTTTTCCCATAGTGCTGTCCTTGTAAGCAGTGTTCAACATCACAACAGTTTCTGCAGCATTTTTCTGAGCAGGAAACAAAATTTCACAGCCGCATAGTTTTCTTAAATTGGCCATCACAAAAAACCAGGTTCTAGCAAGACGGCTTTCATGAAAAAATTCACTGTGACCAGGGAAAACCAGGTGACACCACTGAGTGCACTAACTCACAGCTAGTTACTCGATGCTCGACTAGCAGGAAATTCGGTTTTTTGGGAGGGTACCCCCTAGTATAATTGATCTTGTGTTAGTCTCAGATCGATTTTTAGAAGTTACGTGATATTGATGACTCACAAGCCCCTCGAAAATAATGCATAAAAAACTGATAACCAAATGAGAAGATAATGGTTTTACTAAAGGTTAAGCTAGACCTGAACATGTAGTGGTTCCAGTTTTTCCACACTGACTCTGAACTTTGGTGTTGACCCAGGAGGAGAGCCGGTGTGAATCTCTCTTTTTTCTGAAGTTGTAACAGGAATGAGTTGCAGACTTGCCTCCCCTCCTAAGTTGCAGCCGCATGGTGTCCCTGCCCACAAGGACCCTGTGGGTCTACCCAGAGCCACCGTGCAGAAACAGGAAGCATATGACTTTCTATTAAGACTAGGGGAGAAGAAGGGCAGGCTTCCAATGGCAGAGGCAGGGTGGATTTTGAAATAAAGTAACTCCACCAACTAGGGGAGGACTTCCCAAAGGGCCCCGTGTGCTCTCCTAGGTCAGATGAGCTATTCTCCCTTTCTTCAAGGGATGAGTTCAGATGCAGAAATCAGGAAAATTTCTCTTAGAACTTCTCTGAGGGAGGATTTTGAAAAATATAAGAATTAAGACAAAGCTTCTTATTAAACACAAACGAACAAATGAAATATCTTTAATAAGCAAATTCATAGAGGCAGAAAGTAGATTAGTGATTGACAAGGGCAATTTGCTTAATGGTTGGGGAAACTGCTTAATTTTCCTTCTGTTTTGAAGGAAAAGTAGGAAACTTTTGGAGATAGTGGCAATGTTTGTACAATAGAATGAATATAACTAATGCTACTGGACTTTATACTTCAAAATGGTTAAAATGGAAATGTTTTCTATGTATTCTACTGCTATAAAGTAAAGAGCGGAGCTTTATCTGGAAGGCAGATATAAATGGCATAGAGCTGGCCCTGTTAGGGCTCTGGAGAGCTGAAGGTTTGACATGCTTTATCTCATATAACAAACTCCATGGCAGTTCTGAAGAACACTTAACTGGAACAGGACTTTTAGATGATTGTAAAACATGGTTTTCTTGTGCTTTGTAGTCAAAATTTTGTTTTTCTTGAAAAATAAAACACTTCTGGATGAACAATCTGGAGGAGAAAACAACGGGACTGACAGTTCTGGGGGGACATGGGAGAGGGGGAGGAGGGGGGAAGGGAAGAAGAGGGGATAACAAGC
>NW_022103958.1:25180394-25188954 GCF_000313985.2 Echinops telfairi
AACAGTTGTATGAGCCCCAAATAAAATGATTTTTTTAAAAGAAAAAAAAAAAGAAAAATAAAACACTTGTCATTAGTGAATGACTAACATGTCAAGGCCAGTTATTGGAATCTGCAATTCAGGTGTATTAAACTAGCTCTTGGAATCTTAGGTTAGATCAGACAGATTTTTATTAGCTGTAGATTTGTTTGAATAGTTGTTACTGTGTTTGTACTAAATTCCTGGTCTTACTGGATATCCTTGGTCAGTTTAATCAGACACATTGAAGTCTGTTTCTATGGATGAACATTGGGGGCAAATATATGTGTCTTAACCTGCTTTATCAGATTGCCTTTGAAACATGGAAATGTGTATATACACATATACATAGATAATTACTATATATTTTGGGGTTGGGAAAGAAGAAAAAGAAAGCTATTATTTCCAGAAGTCCAACTATGTGCCTATAACCTAGTTAGGTACTTAAGCAGGTAATTAGTGATGCAATTTTAAATGGCATAGCTCAATGAAAAACATTATCACTGACCAATGAAAAAATACTCACAGATAAGTTGCTTTGTTAAAGTCATACTAGCAAATTGTTGTCATCAAGTCCGCTTGTACCACAGAATGAGTCCTTTCTCTGCTCCACGGTTAAAACCTCGATGTATTTCCAGTGCCTTCCAACCTAGAAGGCTCATCTTCTAGCCCTATATCAAAGTTTTCTATTGTGGTCCGTCATACTGTGATCCAGTGTCATGAACTGATTTTCAAGAGTAGATCTCCATCTTCATGTGTAAGCTCCACTGAAGCCTATCTACCCTGGATGAAAGTGTTGGTGTTTGAAACAACCGGCAGCATCGCTTCTAGCACACAGCAACTCATAAACCTCCACAGCAAAACAGAATGGGGTAGAGTTGCAAATCATGAATCATTATTTAAAGCCCTAGTTTCTCTGATTCCAAAAGCTATGGCTGCAGTATATCAAGTATCTTCTATGTGCCACACATGTAAAATAGGAAAAAATCCTTGTATGGCCTCACCAAAGATTTAATATGAGAAATGAGTTAGTTATTTTTAAAATAGCCTAGTCCATGGACTACAGGATCTCAGTAGTGATCTCTTTCAATTTGGTTCAATTTGATATGGTAGACAATTTACTCTTGATTTATGTACCATTAGTCTCTGTAGTCAGCATTGAGAAATATGTTTTTCAAATTGTTGTTTTTATCTCTTTCTCATTGTAGGTGCTTTTAAGCCCTGTGAATATTTACTGGGAAGCTGGATGATTCGTCTTACTGTGTGGTTCATTTTCCTAGTTGCATTGATTTTCAACCTGCTTGTCATCGTGACAACATTTGCATCTTGTACATCACTGCCTTCCTCCAAATTGTTCATAGGCCTGATCTCTGTGTCTAACTTACTCATGGGAGTCTACACAGGCACCTTGACTTTCCTGGACGCTGCGTCTTGGGGCAGATTTGCTGACTTTGGCATTTGGTGGGAGACTGGAAGTGGCTGCAAAGTTGCTGGGTTCCTTGCAGTTTTCTCCTCAGAAAGTGCCATATTTTTGTTAACATTAGCGGCCATTGAAAGAAGCCTATCAGTAATGAAAAATGGGAAAAGCAAGCATCTCAAACAGTTCCGGGGAGCTGCTCTTTTTGCTTTCCTGGGTGCAGCAGTTGCAGGCTGTTTCCCCATTTTCCACAGAGGGGAGTACTCTGCATCACCCCTGTGTTTGCCATTTCCCACTGGGGAAACAACATCCTTGGGGTTCACTGTAACGTTAGTGCTTTTAAACTCATTAGCATTTCTATTAATGGCCATTATCTACACTAAACTGTACTGCAACTTGGAGAAAGAAGACCTGTCAGAGAACTCACAGTCTAGCATGATTAAGCATGTTGCTTGGCTCATATTCACCAATTGCATTTTTTTCTGCCCTGTTGCATTTTTCTCATTTGCACCATTGATCACGGCAATCTCTATCAGCCCTGAAATAATGAAGTCCGTTACACTGATATTTTTCCCATTGCCTACTTGTCTGAATCCAGTCCTGTATGTTTTCTTCAACCCAAAGTTCAAGGAAGACTGGAAGTTACTGAAGCGACGTATTACCAAGAAAAGTGGATCGGTGTCAGTTTCCATCAGTAGCCAAGGTGGTTGTGTGGAACAGGATTTCTACTACGACTGTGGCATGTACTCCCACCTGCAGGGCAACCTGGCTGTGTGTGACTGCTGTGAATCATTTCTTCTGACAAAGCCAATATCCTGCAAACACTTAATGAAATCCCACAGCTGTCCTGCACTGGCCGTGGCATCATGTCAAAGAGCAGATGGCTATTGGTCCGACTGTGGCACGCAGTCTGCCCACTCTGATTATGCAGATGAGGAAGATTCCTTTGTCTCGGACAGTTCTGATCAGGTGCAGGCTTGTGGACGGGCCTGTTTCTATCAGAGTCGAGGATTCCCTTTGGTGCGCTATGCCTACAATCTACCAAGAGTTAAAGACTGAATTAACCTGTAATTGTTTCTCCCACCAACAAAAATCAGTGTTTATAGAACGAACCTTCTTCTGATCTGTCGTCTGCAAAGCACTTCTATAATCACTGCCTGGGGTCACTTAGAAGAAGGGGAAGGTAGTAGTATATTTCTCAAACCATACGCTTTTGAAGAGCAGGTGCCTAAATTATAAAATGGTGGTAAATGCAACACCCAAGCCATGTGTGGGTTATTTGTAACGTTTTTCACTTGAAAAGGGGCTTTTTAGGTAGAGTAACAACGTAATGTTGAAGGACCCCGGGTAGTGGCACAGGGGCTAAGCACTTAGCTTTTAAGGAAAAGGTCAATGGTTCGAATCCACCATCTGTTCCTCAGCAGCTGGCTTCCGTAAATATTTTCAGTCGTTGAATCCTGTGGGGCAGTTCTACTTTGTCCGATGGGGTTGCCAGGAGTCAGACTCGGCTTGATGGCAAGGGGTTTGGTTTTGGTTTAGCAATAATGTTAGCTTTCTCTGATGCATAAGAAACAAATTTAAACCTGTTTCTGAAGTAAGCACAAAGCAAAGAACAGCTGTTAATATTTTTGAAAATTTATTCTGAAATGTGATTTTTATATGGCCGAAGAAAAAGTCTCGCTAATTTTAACATTTTTTAGTATATTATCTCTAATTAATATTTCCTAGTATATTAATCTCAGGATAACTTATTGCAGGGCCAAAAAGGGATTATCTCCCAAGTAGAACTGTGAAAGTATACATAGGCATTACTTTATTGTGCTTTATATTTCCATCTTTAGACATCATAGAATTATAAATTTTACTTAGATGATTTATAAATCTAAAACTGTAGATGTTTTAAAAACAGTATTAACAGCTGTTAGTTAAAAAAAAATCTGAACAATTGTTTTCAGTCTTTATACATTGCTTCACTGCAGTAACAGTGTTTTTTTCCATATTTGTGATCATACTACTAGGAAAAAGTAAGGGCTAATTACTGTGTGGGTTATACAGATTTGGCTAACTTGCTAACTAGTATGGGGTTCTTAATAGTATCTGAAGCTGACTCCTTGTAATGTTCCCACTAAAAAACAGTGCTCACTGGTAACAGAAAGATTGATGATTAGAACCAACCAGCTGCCCTGGGGGAATGGGGGGAGAGGGGAGGAAGGGTGTAGCAGTCTGCTTTTTTAAAGGTTTTACGGGCTTCGAACACCTTTCTGGCAGCTCTATTTTGGCTTATAGGGTTGCTCTAAGTCAGAATTGATTCAAAGGCAGTGGGTTTAGATTTTGTTTAGAAATATCATAGGCTCGACAGAATTTTCCAATTTTGTTGGTGTTATCTATAGCTTGATTTATAAAGTAGACTGTAGTGAATAATTGCATATAATTGGAAGAAATTGACAGTAATTAAGAAAGCACTTGTCTTTATTTCTTAGCTGGATTTTCATGTACTGTGCTATGACATGGTAGTGTTCATACTTTTTACCTTACTATGATTACAAAAGAGCCTACCCAACAGCTCAAGTGCTGAGCTTTGGTGAGAATAGACAAATACCAGATGTACTCGAGTAAAAGCCGACCCGAATATCCACCAAGGCACCTAATTTTACCACAAAAACTGCATTAAAAATGTGTTAAAAAAACTCGGCTTCTACTCGAGTATATATGGCATATCATGAAATGCAAAACAACAAAAAATAGGAATGAAGCTCAGTCCTATGTTTAAATTTTCTTTTACTTGATTCTCATGTACGGGATTTTGGCATGTCACTATTGAGTCTTAAAGTTACAAATGTTAAAAAAAAGGTACAAATTTATAATGTGTTCTTTGAATAATATGCTAAATTAGTAGCAAACCCACTGTCATTTTAGTTGTTCTGGTTATGCTAAAAAATGTTAAGCTAGGTTGCAGTTTAATAATTAAACTGTATATAATGTGCATATGATGAAGTTTTATCTTATATAAATTATTTTTAGAACACAAGTTGGGAAATGTGGCTTCTGTTCATTTCGTTTAATTAAAGCTACCTCCTAAACTATAGTGGCTGCCAGTAGCTGAATGTTAAATTGTGGTTTATATACTTTTTTTGCATTGTAAATAGTCTTGGTTGTACATTGTCAATGTAATAAAAACAGAACCTTTGTATATCAAAATCATGTAGTTTGTACAAAATATGGGAGGGATTTATTTACAGTGTGTTGTAATTTTGTAAGTCCAACTTCACAAGTTTTAAAAATTGCAATCATGTTTGTATATTTACACATCTGATAAATATTAAACCATAACTTGGTAAGATTATCTTAGTGAAAAGTTGGTGTGTTTTTTTCCTCTCAAAATTTCATGTTCCTAAGAACATTTGTTTCATTCACTTCAAAAATAAATAGCCGGTATTTGAAATACTTGGTGTAAACTACTCTAAATATTATATGAAATATGCTCAGTGTTTGAAATTACTAAAGTTTCTAGAACTGCAGTTCACAATCTGTGGGTCGTGACCCCTTTTGGGGGTTGGATGACCCTTTAACAGGGGTCACCAAAGATTATTGGAAAACAGATATTTTCTGATGATCTTAGGAACCGAGACACCGCTCCTCTATAGTCTCCAGGCAGGTCAGCCCACCTGCAGATATGCCCACCTACGAGTCCCTGGCGTGAAGACTGTTACCCATGCTACTCCATGCTTCAAGACAAAATTTCATTTATTTGTCATTAGAAATAAATATTTCACAGTTTATAATTACATATTGTTTTTGTGATTCATCACTATGCTTTAATTATGTTCAATTTGTAACAATGAAAATACATCCTGCATATCAGATACTTACATTACCATTCATAACTAGCAAAATTATAGTTATGCTGTAGCAACAAAAGTAATTTTATGGTTGAAGGGTCACTACAACATGAGGAACTGTCTTAAAGGGTCGCAGCATTAGGAAGGTTGAAGAACCACTGTTCTAGGATGTAATCTGTTTACAGCTAGGTAGATTAATAAATACGTGTTACCATAAGGAAATAAAAATATAATTACATCTTTTATAAAGTGAAACGCATTAGAAGTCATTTTTAAAAAGTTGCTTTAGAAGTAACCATTTAGAAAAACATTATCCTCACTTCCATATCGTATTTAAGACTGTTTTGCTGAAATGTAGGACTCTGAGCATTCCTGTGGAAAAGGAGTCCTGTGGCCTGTGGGGTAGGCGTTGGGCTCTAACCAGAGTCAAGCCCACCAGATGAAGCGGTCTGTTCCTGTGCAGATTTGCAATCTGAAATGCCCTCGATAGGGAATCAATTCAACGGCAGTGGATTAGACCACCAATTAGATCTTTATTTAAAAAGCCAATGGTTAAAAAAGCCTTGCATTATAGCAACTGTATTTGGTTGCCCACAAACACCTCAGTGTTCATGATCTCCAGGCCCCCATTTAAAGACCGAGCAAATGGAGAGCTTGATGAAATGTGAGTTGAGTCCCTCAGCAAATTAGAACCCAAGCCAGAACCTAAATCCTCTTAATCTGGAGATGGTTTTGTTTTGTTTTAGCTTGAGTATATATTTTGAATTTTCCCTAGCACCATGCCCCACCCATCACCTAATTTGGACATAATATATGGACTTTTGGCATATCAGTCTCTTCCATCTTTATTCTACTCAGTAACACCCTCCAATGCCCGCTGAATTATTTTGAAGCAAATCTAAGACATTTTATCTGTAAATACTTCAATATGTTCTGAGAGAATTTTTTAGAATTTGCATAATACATTGCCACAGGCTGACAGTTAATGGTGTTATTTTTGCAACAAAATCGGCAGTTTATAGATACAAGGTTATTTTTAATTTTTAAATACAAGTTTTTAGGCAAGTCAATCTTTTTTTTTTTTTTGCAAGTCACAAAGGTTAGAGAGCCAGCAAGAAATATCAATGATCTCAAATACTGTGAAAGTGAAAATAAATGAATAGTAAAGAGTTGTTATTAAAAGCTTCAAGAGAGGCTTAAACCCAAACCAAACCTGTGGGTACATCACTTCGGACTCATACAGACCCTATAGTACAGAGCAGAGGTGGCCCATTGGATTTCTAAGGCTGGAATCTTTGGAAGCTGATTGCCACACTTTTGCCCCTTAAGAGTGGCGGGTGGGTTTGAGCTGAAGACCTTTCAGCTGCACTAAGTGCTTTTTCTTTTCAGCTTACTTACAGATTTATATATTAATCCTAAACGTGTCTGGGGCTTCTCAGTCCCAGGAATAAAAAGGCACTGTAATAAAGGAGACCACAGGACTCCTTTAGTTTCAAGCACCAGCACCATTCAGCTCTTGTTGCTATAGCACATTGTGATAGTTGATCATAACGGATCAAGGAAACTTTAAAAGAGGGAAGTAACCCCATTTCAAAGTCCCCTACCAAAACGTTAAATCAGAAACATTTGGGGGCTTAACATAATTTCCCAGTTATTTGCTAACCCCTGTACTAGAAGCTTTGATGAGCAATCAAATAGATTGACTATGAGGCTGGTTATTTCCCTATTTTCACAAAATAGTGTAAAATGACTTGGAATATCAAGAGGGAAAACATCGACTCAAGTCAATGTCTTTTTAATGATAAAACCTATTTTTCCCACTACAGTTATATAGGTTTTCTCAATAAATAGGCTACTTTTATTTATTTTTTAAATGAAGTCCTTAAAGGGCTCACGGACTTTTGATGCTGTTGTTTTGGTTTTAGAAATGTTCTAATAAAATAACTTAAGCAGAAATATGCCAATAAAGTAGAGGGGGCATCGAAAAAAAGAAAGCCCCTCAACCAGACGGTTGGACACAGTGGGTGCAACAATGGGCTTGAATATAATTGTGAGGATGGTGAGGGACCAAGTGGCGCTTCTTCTTGTCGCTAAGTCAGAAGTGACTCGATGGCACTTAACCGCATGCCAATTTTGAAAAATTCCAACTCTTCGTGATTCTATAGGGCACAATAGAAGGGCTTCGGAGACTAGATCTTAAGGAGGCAGGCCACCTCAGCTTTCTCCCACTGAGAGGCTGGTAGGTTTAAACCGCTGGCCTGTAACCCATTACCCTCCAGGGCTCCCCCTACTCCGTTAAGCTAGTTTCATTCTTTCATCAATTTTCTCATAACAGCTATATTGCTCCAATTCTCGCCAGCCTCCCAATTTCCCCTTTTTTGGTCTTTCTTAAATTTTAATACTTTTTGTCATGTATTTCAAAATTCCAACTTCACGTTTGCTATTGAATTTGCATGTGCACGGGACTCCATGACAGCGGGCTTTGTTGGGTCCTTGGTTAACGATCCCATTTTGTTGATTGAAATGTTATCGAAATATTTTGCTATAATTCCTTGGTCTGTAACAAGTTTTACTTTGCGTTGTTTACAGTATCAACTTTCACTGTGTGCTATTTACCAGTTCTCTATATTAATGAAATGGACAACTCTTACCCCCTTCCTGCCATCGAGTTGGCCGACTCTACAGGGCAGGGTCGATCGGCCCAGGGGGCTCCCATGGCTGGGTAAGAGGGTGCATGGCAGAGGAATAAATAGTCCCCAGGGTGCACTTGCGCATTCACACAAACGTTCGCCCCTCCCTGAAAATACGTGCTGAGTAAAAGCACGCCGAATAGATACAGGTCTGTTCTTTGTAAGAAGGCGCAGGTACATTTGACTTGGGCCTCTTCTTTAAAGAACAACATTTCTTGGTGAGCGCAATTTATGTACTAAAGGCACTCTCGCTATTCTCGACCTCACAGCCAGCAACGCACAACCAGGCGCGGCCTCAGCGTGGCAGGCGAAGCGCTCCCTCCACAGGGAAGCGGTCGGGCAGCCACGGAAGCCGGGCGCCCAGGCCCGGCGGAGGAAGCCACGCTGGGCAAGCCGGAACAAGACCCTCCGGGCCTCACGCGTCGTCATGGCAACGGGGACCGCACCCAGGCCCCGATTGGCCCAGCGCGGCGCTCGCAGGGCCTGCTGGGAGAGCACGTCCGGGACGCCGCTGCGCCAGTTTGAACTTGGCGGGCCAGATGTGGGCGGCGGGACGGCCTTGGGCTTCTTCTTTCCCTTCGCCCGCCCCGCTCCGC
>NW_022103958.1:25189054-25219562 GCF_000313985.2 Echinops telfairi
AAATGTAAGTAATGGCATGAGACAATTTATATAAAAAAATATAAAATGAATTTAATTTGCTGTGTAAACTTTCATCTGGAACATAGTAATTATTATTTTTAAAATACTGGCTGCGCCAGTTTGAACTTGGCGGGCCAGATGTGGGCGGCGGGGCGGCCTTGGGCTTCTTCTTTCCCTTCGCCCGCCCCGCTCCGCAAGGACCGCAGGGCCGGGTCTCCGCACTCCTCAGGCACCTTCTCCGTCCTCATGGCGGGCACTCGGGGGCAGGGGCTGGAGATGGTGGCGCTGTCTGTGTGCTCCCCGCCGCTGCCGCCGCCGAGCTGCAGCAATTCCACCCTGTCGCTGTTGTCTCCCCTCGGCCACCAGAGCTTCCAGGATGACGGTGCCGAGGAGGATGTGGCTGCAGAAGTTCAGGACTCAGAGGCCAAGGTGGTGAGCCTGAAAGGGCTGAAGTTGCAGGGGTGCTCCAGGTAAACCCGAAGCTCCCGGCCGGCGCAGCCTCAGCCCCACTAAGTGCCTTCCTCTGCTGGCCAGACACATTCCCGTTTTCCTCGCAGCCTGGGGTTTCCATGTGATGCCTAAGCAGCAAAGCCTTGGGTCAGTTCTTTGCATTGCCACCATTAAGAATCTAACGTGATTCGTATCCCTCTTTCTGGAGTCTGTGATGATTGTTAGTCTCGCTCCAGAGAAAGGCTATTGTTTAAGGAGTTTAATTGCCCCCCAAAAGCCAGAATGTGCGCTCTTGTTCAAAACCCCTAACACCAAAATGTGGTGATTTTGAAAAAGTGACACATTTCTAGTATGTGGTAGGCAGTACGCTTAATCAAAGATAAAAGACCTTAATTGTCAAGCGCTAAAACAGTGGTCAAAGTTATCAACCTTAGAATCCAGAGTCAGAGTTGGGTTTGATCTGAACACATCCATACAGTAGGATTGAAGTAAATGAATCCAAAAATGCTAGAAACAAAGGAATTACTAAGGCTGTATTAAATTGTTTATTTCTGCAATGATTTAACAAACATTTATTTTGTACCACACACACTCATGGTCTCTACTCTCAGGGGATTAAATCCTTGGACAGTCTACTCATTTTACAGATAACAAAACCAATTAAGAATACAATTAGCCTGATTCAAAGGTATACACCGTGTTATTTCTAGAGCTAGTACCAAGGTACACCAAGATAGTCTCTTCTGTATGCTACATGTATACAGGAGGTACCGAAACAAAGAGCAAAGAGCCTATCCCTTCAGGCATATCTTTATTTAGAAACTGGCCTAATTTAGCTCCATTTTGGAGTAGGCTCAATACATTTGTTCTAAGTTTCTATTGGTCAAACTTTACAAAGCCCTTTACAGGCTTAACAACAACTGAAGAAAAAGTACTTAATGTATGGAGGAGTAAGGTAGTCCCTTTGAATGTATTTCATTTGGACCCACTGTTGAGAGATGGAAGATGGAACTACATGAAGAGAACAATACACATGGTTTTCAGACTGAGCCTTTTAAAAAGAGAAAATTCAGCGTGTGATTGGAATGTAGATCAAACACAGTAACCAAGCAAATCACCTTTCTGTGCTGTCCTCCATCAACCTGATAATAGAACTTACAGTAGAATTAGATTTTAGGTGTCCATTTCATCAAGGCCTTTAAAGAAATTCTTTGGGACTGAATACTAAAGGTTTGCTTTTTGAAATAAGTTTTTTTTTTTTTTTTTAAAGGATTTTAGAAAACACCTTCGAAGTATAAACAGGATTAAGTAATGCAAAGGAGTGAATGGTCATCAACACTACAGTTCTCAGTTCCTAAGACTGCATCACACAGGAGCCCAAACTCTGACCAAATGAAACCTTCCAGGGTACCTAGCACGTCTCACATTGTCAAAAGCCAGGATGAGCTGTAGAAATAAGGCTGCCTTAAAAAAAAAAAAATCACAGTCCAGTCCCTATGAATCAAAAGGGGATGGTAGGATATGAGTCCAAGGAAAATGCAGGATTTGTTAGACCCTGTGTATGACACGCATTAGCACATATCAGGTGCTCAATGTAAACCTAGGATGTTGCCTTCCATGTGGGAGATCTGAGTTTAATTCCTGACCAGTGCACTTGCTGCAGTGCCGCCACCCATCTGGTCTCTCAGGGGAGGCTCCTCTGTTGCCATGACCATGAGCAGGTTTCAATGGAGCTACCTACCAGACTAAAACAGACTAGAGAGACCTGGGAATTTACTTCTAAAAAATCCATGAATTTTCTGGTGGCTTACAGTCAGAAACATGTTGCACTGTTTTACATAGGTGTCATGAGCAGGGGGGTCAACAGGGACAGTGGCTCAATAAGATAAGGAAACAGGTGATCAGCTTGATAAAAGTGATAGAAGTGGCATTGACATGACTGGGTGATTATATGACTGGAAGGGGAGAAGGAGGAGTCAGATCTGCCTAATTTTCTGGTTCTGGTAAGTGAGTAGATGGGTGGGACCTACCTATCCCTGAGGTAGGATTATAAAAGGAGGAGCACATTTTCCTAAAGGGGCAAGTGATAAGTGGGTGGTGGAAGATGAATGATCATGCTTCAGACTGATTGAGTTTGAACCTTAGTGGAGCTGACTCTCAGGTGGTCTGGAGTTCAGGGAAGTCTGGCTGAAATTACTTGCCTACGCATATTTAGCATGCATTGATCGTTGAAACAATGAATTCATTAGGGTGATGTGGATCACACCAGCTGACACTGTCAGAAAGGGTGACATCAAAGTAACTTGATAAAAAATTTTGTGCAGTATTATAGCAGAAATATATTTTTTAATAAACATATAACTTGCTAGGTATAACAGCAAAAATCTTTTTTTTTCAAAAATCATTTTTTATGTGTCTGGCAAACATCAAGGCTGAAAGACATGAGGAATGTATGCCTTTTTTTCTACTTTATGTTTTTATTTTTCAACTTTTTAAATTTAAAGACACTAGTTATTAAATCTTAAATGAGCCAAGGACAGGATAACTACAAAGACATACCATCCAGCTGAGGGAGACCATTAGTCTGAGGTCATAATGGTGTTCAACAAGTTTACCCTTTGAACCTTCTAAAGGGCTTAGGTCAGAGCTGTCATTGTTACCTAACAACAAGTACACTTCAAATCACAGAGCTGTGTCTGCATCTCTACTGTTGTTTTTATGACCACTGGTTTTGTCACTTTCTAGTTTTAGCTATAAATTTGTAGCAATTATACATGAACCCCTATCAATTCTTTGAGAATCAAGTAGTTAAAAAAATGTTAAAGCCTTTCAATTATTAATAATGTAATAGTGTTACAAGTTTGTTGTTAGTCATCATATAATTAAGAAACACTGCCTTTATGCCATTTTTAACTATCACAGTATTCTATGCGTGAAATTGAAAATAAACATTCCTGAGGATTTGGTGTGACCTGGTACAAGAGGAGGTCCAAGGTGGTGGTGAGGTGACATCATGAGTTACCACTGTGTGATACTAAGCCTAGTGCTACACCACTGAATACTTGTTCCACAAGGGCATGCACGAACGAGGGAAGAAATTTAGCAACTTCAACAAGCAAAAAGGATGGACTGAGTTAAAGCTATGTGTTAGAGGAAAGTTGTGCTTAGCAGTCCGTGAGGAGTTAATTGTTAAAAGCAAAAATGGTAAAAGAGAGGGACAGCCAGACTTCTAGACTCATCTGCTTTGGGTCCTGAACAACTGCTTCCTGTGTGTGCTGATTGCTAGACTTCTCTTAAGTATTGTGAGATTTGTGTATCTGGTCAAGTATATAGGTCCTTACCTAACTTTCTCTCCCTTCTTCTCTTTAGCTTGCATCAGTAGTTACTTCTGGGTATGCCCAGAAGAGAAAGACTTAACAGGAGGTACGTGGTGGAGATGGGACTATAGTAGGAAGTAACCAGACTATATAACAATCTAGCGAGAGGGAGTCAATGGAAATATTTTAGAAGGGCCATTTTAGTTTTGTTAGTTTTCAGAACAACTTCAAACTGAAAGAAAAATGGAAGGGATTATCCTTTTGTTCACCCGTTCCCCGAGTCCCTAATTGCTAACAGATTTGTTTTATTCTCTTTGTGTATATACATGTTCATTTGTTTTGTTTTCCCCGTGAATCATTTAGGAGTAAGTTACAGACACAATGCCCTTTTATTTCTAAACACTCCAGGCTGTGTTTCTTGTACACGACTGCAGTATAATTATCAAAATCAGGGGAAACATTGTCATATACCTTTATCTAATCTTCACACATTGTTCCGGCTTTGCCAGTTGTCCAGTAATGTCACCGGAGGCAGGAGGGACTGAAGGGAGAAGGAAGTGAAGGTGACCAGGATCTGCTTAGGGTCATGCAGTTTCATTCCACTGTAGTTTCTGTAGCTGCCCTGTGTGTGTCAGACAGTGTGGCTTTTAAAACTGTAGAGTTCTTGATGGCTGGGTTTTTTTTTTTGGGAAGTAGGTCACCAGGCCTGTCTTCTGAGGTGCCTCTGGGTAGACTTGAGCCTTCAACCTTTCAGATAGGAGTTTAGCATGTTACCAATTTATACCCTCCAAGGAGACTGTATTGTAATAGGTTTCCAAATAAAATAGTTTTTGTAAGGGAAAAAGTGTTAGTGTTGAGTCTAATGGACCTAGATGTAGGACATCCCAGTGGATTTTTAAATAATGTATTTTTTAGGGGATGAAGGTATTTGAAAACAGTTTAATAAGTAAACTAATGCCAAATTGGTCTTTTCATGATTTTTAAAATATACTTATGTATAATTGCATAAGAGGGAACTTTATGAAGCTTGTGGAAAAATTGAATTAAAATACGCAATTTCCCCATGAACTTAAAGCTCCTTCATATAAATCACATATGTTTACATATAAATTACAACATTACTTACAAATCACACTATCATAAAGACATGATTACTGCTTTTACTTTTAGCAAAATGCTTTTGCCTAGTAAGGCAAAGAGTTTTATGTACAATGCTACACTCTGCTCTCTCTGTACCAGTGCGGTTGAATCAGAAGATACCCAAGAAGAACAGAAACAGGTGCACTTACCAGAGAGCAGCCTGACACCATGGGAAGTATGGTTTGTTGGCAAAGAAAAGGAAGAACGTGACCGTCTGCAACAGAAAGCTCTAGAGGTAAAACTAGACGGTTTTCTTTTCATTTAATCTTTAATCTGGGAGCTCACAAAGTAGAGCTGCTCTTGAAATGAATACATTAACGTGTCTTCTAAAGCAGTTGTTCGTATTTGCTGTTTCAATTTACTGTGCCAATATGAGTCATTCTGTTATAAATTCATATATACTTTAAGAACATTTGAAAAATATAGGTAAGCATACTAAAGAGAATTAAAAGCTCTATTTTTACCACCTGAAGGAAATCACTGTTAATATGACAGTGTATATAGCCTTCCATATAAATCACATACATATGTTTACATATAAATCACAATATTACTTTCAGATCACACTTTCGTAAAGACATGATTACTGCTATCATAAAGACATATATTTTTTTCATTTAAATATAAAATAAAAAATAAAAATAAAAACGTGAAAAAAAATATATGCATAAGAAATTACATAGAGAGATACAATGGAGTTTGATCATATGTAAATCTAACTAAGATTGAGTTGAAATCAGGAAATGGCTTTTGTGCAAGGTGAAATGCACTCAGTAAACATTTTAAGGAGAGATCTAGACAAAAATTGAAATAGAGATAAGACCCTACCCCTTTATCATTCAAAGATCTCTAGGTGAACAGGTGCTGGGAAATGGGAATAGGCGGGTTTTCCAGGGTGTTTTCATTGTTCTCTGCCTCTGTGCCTTGCGATAGACTTCTGGGTGTGTCATTTCAGTGTTTACAATGTATATAGCGTATGTGTATGTGTGTAGGCAATATGAATCTGCAACAAAATTCAGCTACTGAAACAATTTCAGGAAAGAGATCTGATAGAGTTTTCACAGATATTTTGAGTACAGACAACTTTTGACTTGTGTATAGACTTAAAAACCAAACTTCTGTGTAAGATGCAACACCCTTGAATGACTGTGGGGTGTTTGTGGCTTGTGATTGCTGTCTGTCATTGTCTTGAGTTCTCACTGAGCAAAACGACAACAGTTTTAGATACATTTTAACATGTATCCCTCTTTAAGCTCTCACTAATTGCTCTCTACCATTTGGCAGCCAAATAGACTTAGATAGTTATTATCTATAGTTTGGCATCTCTCATTATCTCTGAATTCTGTATCCAAACACAGGAAATGAATGGACTTGGATTGGGAAGGATAATTATTATTATTATTTTTTTTTTTTTTAATTTTCTTTCCTGCCTCCACCCCTCCCCACCCCACCCCCCAGGATACTTCTTTTTGATAAAATAACATGATACTCTTGTTAACGCCTTTTTGCAAGTTGTATTGTTTTTTTAACTTCTATATCATTATATATTTTTGTATCATTCTAACTAGCTGTCAAATATTTTATTAAAATATATTTTAAATACATAAAATTCATATATTAAAAGGTATATAGCCAGTTCTGTATATGGTGGATATTTAAGTTCATTCATACCTATTGGTAACTGTGTTTCCTTGGAACTAAAGGTTTGATAATATCCATGATTTTCTTGTAATAAATTTATGTTTTGAACTGGTTGTTTACTTTTCTGATGGATAGCTAATGAGGTGGTCAATCACATGTTGAGGCTTGATTTGATTCAAATGATTGTGGAAACTAGTCTATTATGCCATATCTCTGTTTTATGGGTCTTTGCTATCCAGAATATAAATTGATTTCTGGGAAAATGCACTATGAGATACACCTTTTTCTTAGGAGGACACAGGGTGTGTTGTTTTGATGGTCTGTAATGTACCTCTCTACTTTCTAATATCCATTGCAATGACAATGCACAACTCACAGACAAAATTCACGATTACAGGGTTTTTATTAAGGAAGTTAACAGGTTGTAAGGCCAGTGGGAAATGCTCAGGGTTGCGTTTTTATCAGGACAAATTACAGAGTTTCAGGTCTGCTAGTAAATGCCCAAAAGGAGCATGCCATTTTGCTGTAAGCCTCAACCTGGAAGTAGTTAGCTCAAACTCTGTGGGTCAGCAAGTTCAACTTCCCCAATTAAGTGCCCAGAGACACCCCACTCTAAAAGCCAACCTCCTGAACAAAAACATCTTAACTTGCTCTCTGAGTTGATTAGTCCATCCTCTGTTTTGTGCTTTGGCTCCTGGTTCTGCTGCTCCTCCTTGGGTGGCATAGGTGTCATCTGGATCCAAAGGTTCACTGTTCAGGGATCTTGGTTCCAGAGGGCTCAATCTAATCCTGGATCTTGCTGGTAATAAGATTCCTATTCCTGCTTCTCAGAAGGCACACTTTGTACACAGCAGGTTGGTACTCCATCCAGGGAATCCTGTTCACAATTGAATCCTATCAGTGTCTTCCACCATCTTCTTAACGACCCATGCCAGGAAAGGTAATGTGGAAGTTAGAGACTAGCTCAGTGATTCTCAACCTGCCTAATGCCACAACCCTTTAATACAGTTCCTCGTGTGGTGACTCCCTAACCATAAAATTATTTTCATTGCTACTTCATTACTGTCATTTTGCTACTATTATGAATCTGGCGACCTCTGTGAAGGGGTCAGGACCCATGGGTTGAGAACCGCTGCCTTAGCTAAAAGAACCACATTAAATAATTCACTGCCCGTGCACAGGGCTTGAGCAAGCTTTGGTGTCAGGCTGCTTATTACAAAGCTGTATTCAAACTTATTTTGATACTAGGTAAGTTACTTAAGCTTTTCAGCTTCAATTTCATTATCTGTACAAGAAGGACAAAATAATACCTATACCACAGTCTTGTGAGGGTTGAATGTGACAAAATGTAAAGTTGACTGGTTCTGGTTTTATAAATATTTTAATATCACTGATATCTGTAGCCTTCTTAAAGCCTTTTTCATTTATTTTCAGAATTAGGTTTTGTCATTGGGACCACAGACTCTTAGACCTCAACCTCAGTGTTACCATGACCAATTATATAATTTGCTGCTGTGACTTTCAGAATATTTGCTTTCAGTGAGCAATCTGCTTTGTATCACGTACAAATACGTATGTAAGGGGGCTTCTGAAAGTTTGTGGAGAAATGGACCTACAGATATTAGGGTTTTTCCATGGCATTGTGAAGACCTCTTGTATACATACACAAAAGCATTCATTTCCTTTTATGTGTGTGATGTGTGGTGTTTCTTTTTTTAAGGAGCCCAGGCTTGTCATAGCTGCTTAATTGATTTTACACTCACAATTTGGAAATCATCAATGTATAGGAAAGTAGAATTCAGCTTATTTATGTATTGCTTATATCTAGCCATGTTCTAGTAGTCATTTGTTTTATATATAGATTTACTCAAAAGGAAGATCATTGCAAGTCATTTTTAGAGTCAGTGTATAAAGAAGCTAATTAAGTTACAGAAGTTGTGATGAAATTTACCCCACCCCCACCCTGTGGAGACACAAACAACACCATTCCCTTGTGTGAGTTAGTGCCTTGTTCTCTGCCCCCCTCTCCCCACCCTACCCATGTCTTTTTTTTCTTCCTCCGCCCCCTCATTTTCAGTGGGCTACCATATGCATCCCTTAGTTTAGTCTGGCCCCTGCAATATTACCTGGACCTCATCCCAGGGGCGTATGTATACTGTAGCTTTTTCCCTATCCCCCTTTTGGATTTTTTGAGCTTACCTCAGTGGATTCATGTTGTACTGTCCTTTTGTGCTTGGCTTACTTGACTTGGCATGATTTCCTCCAGTTCTTCCCATGTGGCGATGTGCTTCATGCGTTCATCGCTGCTTTTTAGGGATGCGTAATACTCCATTGTATTTATGTACCACAGTTTTTTAATCAATTCTTCTGTTGATGGAAATTTGGGCTGTTTCCAACTCCTTGCAATTGTGAGCTCTGCTGCGATGAACATTGGGGCACAGATGTCTGGCCGTGGTTTGTTTCTTGTCTCTTCTGGGTATATGCCCAGTAGGGGGATTGCTGGATCATATGGTAGCTCAATTTCCACCTGTTTTAGATATTGCCAAATTGATTTCCATAATGGCTGTACATACCTACAGGTCCACCAGCAGTGGACAAGAGTTCCTATCTCGCTTCATCCCCTCCAACACTTGTTACTTTCTGATTTCTTGAATTGAGCTATCTTTTAGGGTGTTAGGTGGTATCTCATTGTTGTTTTAACTTGCATCCCTCTTATGGCTAGAGATCAGGAACATTTTTCATATATTTATGGGCCATTTGGATTTCTGCCCCTGAGAAACTCCTGCACAGGTCCTTTGCCCACCTCTTGAGTGGACAATTGGTTTTTCTCTTGTTGTAAGTTAGCAGAGTATTGCAGAGTTTAGTAATAAAATCTTTGTCTGATGTATTATAGCAAAGGATGTTTTCCCATTCTGTGGTCTCTCTTATTACTCTCTTGGCGAATTCTTTTGATGTACATACGTGTTTTATCTTTAGTATATCCCACTGGTCAATTTGTGTCTCCTCTATGTTTGTGTCCTTCCTGATTTCCGGTAGCTTATGTATCCCTGTGCCAAGGTTCTCAGGTTTGTCCCAATTCCCTCATTAATGGCCCTAATAGTTTGGGTTTTACCTCAAGGTATGTGATCCACCTTGAGTTTATTCTTGTGCATGGAGTGAGGTAAGGGTCTTGCTTCATTTTTCTGCAGCTATGTATCCATTTTTTCCAGCACCACGTATTGAAGAGGGCATCAGCTTCCCATTTGATAATTTGGGGGGTCTTATCGAAGATCAATTGTCTGTATCTGATGATTTTATTTCTGGGTTTTCAGTCCTTTTCCATTGGTCTGAATATCTATCATTATACCAATACCACACTGTTTTGACCACTGTGGCCTTATAGTAGGTGCTAAAGTCGGGTAAAGCAAGCCCTTGTCCTTCTTCTTGAGGAGTTCTTTACTAATTCTCGGTTTCTTCCCTCTCCATATGAAGTTGGTAATCTGTTTTTTCTTTGAAGAAAGATGCCGGAATTTGGATTGGGATAGCATTGAACTTATATAGTGCCTTTGGTAGGATTGACATCTTTACAATATTGAGTCTACCGATCCACGAGCATGGGATGTTCTTCCATTTGTTGAGGTCGCTCTTGGTTTCTTGTAATAGTGTTCTGTAGTTTTCCTCGTACAGATCTTTTGTTTTTTAAGTCAAGTATATCCCTAAATATTTCAATTTGTGTTTGATTATTGTGAAGGGTACCCCCTTTTTGATCCCCTCTTGTGTGGCCTTGTCTGATGTGTACAATAGTGCGATAGACAGCTGTTTGTTGATCTTGTAACCTGCTACTCTGCCATATTCCTCTATTGCTTCCAGTACTCCTCTCGTGGAACTTTTAGGGTTTTCCATATATAAAATCATATCATCTGTGAATAATGGTAGTTTCACTTCTTCCTTCCCCAGATGAATACTTTTGATGTCCTTTCTTTGCCTTATATTGTTAGCTAGGACCTCCAGTATGATATTAAATAGGAGTGGGGACAATTTTAATGATGATTTTGGGAACTTTTAAAGAAAAGTTCTCTGAGCCTCATGTTTTCATCTATTAGCCAGATAATGGAGGAGAGGCAAGAGTAGAATGGAAACATCAATTCTTGAGCTGTATTTCCTGAGTTTAAAAGGGACTTTGGGCAAAGTACTTAACCTCTCTGTTCCTTGATTTCTTCCTCAGTAAAGGGGAAGAGAATAATGCATTCCTCAGAGTGGTGTGGTGAGGACTAAAAAGAACAGCAGGATTTGGACTAGCACATAGAAAGCATAAAGGAGATCGATAATAGTAGCTGCCTTGAAGATTGTTTGAGAACAGATTAAAATAATATAAAGTTTTAGATACAATGATTAATAAACACATAGCAGGGCATAATTATTTGTAATTTGTGTAAGAGAGAAAAAAACCTTTTCATGTAGCCAGTAGTGTGGCATTTCTTATGGTTAGTTCCTGACTGAGTATTTTATGACATCTCGTTTGTATAAACCATGCGGAGGACATCATAAGCCATTGCTAGGTGCCTTCGAGTCACTTCCAGCTCACAGCCACCCTGCCTGTGTACAGCAGAATGAAACATGCCCGGTTCTGCGCACCAGCTGGATGTAAACGCATTTGGGGCTATTTGCTCTTGGCATCCCTTTCAGGCTTTTCTCTTGGTTTCATTTTCTAAGTCATTTTTTTATCTCTTTCTCTTTATCTATAATATTTCCTGGTTGTTTATAAATCATATCATTAAAAGCACAGAGTTTTGACCATAAAGATAAGTTATGACAGATCCTTATTAAAGATAAAAGGCTCAGGGGCCAAAGAACTGCCAAGATTTTAATTGATGACAGTTCACATTGTACCCCCATTTTTAACTTCCAGTATAAGTACTTTCTCCAGGATAGCAAGATGTATTTTAGAAATAATTGAACCACATTGATATTTTTAAACTTCTTATGTCTTTGTCTTTTTTTTCTTTTACTATTAAAAGGTAAAATTTAAGGGAAAATTTACAGTGTAATTAGATTATTAAAAAGATGAATACTCATATATATATTTGATATCAAACCTTTTTGTGGAATTGAGTGAAAAAATTTTAATCTATCAAAATTCCCCACGTATAAAACATTTTTCATTTGTAACTGTCATTCAGATGATGCAAATGGTAAACACTGAACATTAGTATTAGGAAAAATTGTAATATTGATTAAATTTTATTTATATTTTTACTTATTTTTAAAAAGTTAAGACTCTCCAAAAGTATCTATGCCCTTTGACAAATTCTTATTTTTAACATTTGCTGTAATGTTTTAGTAAAACCTGTTCTAAATTTTAAAAATGACCCAGTTGCTAATTCCAGGTGCTTCTCCCCCCCCCCCCATGATTTTGCCTTTGGCCATTTTATTCATTAGCATTTAGTGAAGAATATGGCAGGATATAGAGTTGATGAAACACAAAACTGTTCCTTTTTGTAACTGTTACATTGAGTGGCAAAAAGTTCTTTGGAAGATACACAGTCACTTTTGGTTTTTCCATGATCACATGTTTGATCTGTGAGAAAATAGCTATAATCCTGCTACAAGCCATTGGTGTGCCAGAAAATAATGAAGGGATGTGGTGGAGGAGAGGTGATAGATTGCTGAAGTCGTTCAGGATAGGAAATTCTGAGAGGGCCAGCCTTTGAAAGAGGGGAAGGTCAGAGCTCAGAATGTATTGTATATTTTGAGTTATCAGTTACTTCAAAAGTTCCCATTTGGCTTACTGCTCCCTTTTCAGGAGGGGGATATATATATAATATAATTGCCATTATTCCTGGGGCTTAAAACTGTTGTAATATAGCCTATAATCCAGTACAAAGGGTAGGTCTCTGCTTTTGCAGACCCCTGTATAACGTTCAGTTTGTTTTGCTTGCTCCTCTCCCCTTCCATCGGCCCCACAAAAAGCTTTATAAGCTTTTTTTTTTTTTTTCATCTAGTTAGTACCATATTCGGATTTGATCAGAGACTTCTGGAAGTTTCTCTTTATACCTCAGTCCTTGCTACTCTTTAGTATTTAGTAAATATCTCTTGAGTGAGTAGTGAGGAGTCCTTGGACCCAAGTAGGGTATTTTGCTCATTTGGAAGACAGTCCAGAGTAAGTGAAAGCAGTTATTCTCCACTGAGGGTGAAAGGTCATGGGAGGCAGATATCCTGGGCCTCATTGTTCTAAAGCGCAAAAGATAGACGAAGAGATTTTAAAATGTCTGTAGAAAAATTCCATGGTTCAATTTTTCATTTAGTTCAATTTTTCTACAGACATTTAGAAGCTCTCTCCCTGCCATATTTTTGTGTGTAGTGTTTTTATTTTCCTTTCTCTGAAAATTGAAAAATCATTCTGCCCACTCTCATTCATCCCTACGTGGGTAAGCCTTAGAGAGGAGTGGGGACTAATGGAAGATTTGTAAAAGTATATGATTGTTAGTTTCTAAGGAGAGCCAATAAAAATAACTAGTAATTATGGCAGTGCAGTCCTAGAAGTCTAGTTTGAACAGCATTCTCAACTAATGCGATAATTTAACTGATGAGTGACAGAGTGGTGGCCTTCAGCTTGTAGTTTTATTTGGCCACATTGTCCACATTCTTTCTTCTTAGGAAACGCCCAAACGTGTAGATTCGAGTGACAGCAAGGCAGTTAAATAATCTGGGATATAAATGTGGTTTTGTTTTAAACTCCAGCAGCTATAAAGTCCGTGAAAAAAATTATTGATATAAATAAATTTTCTTTATTTCCATAAAGATAATTTAATGGCATTTTTATATTTCTTATTTGGTATAACTTCAAATTAAAATTTTAATTTAGGGATTATTTAATTCCTATTTTCTGTCTTCATCAAAAATCTAGAACTTTTTATAACTTAAAAAAAAAATGTTGCATTTCTCTTGAGTTTCTGCCAGAACTGTACAGTGATGCCAAAATTTATGTGTGGGAAAGCTGATTTCAACGAGGGTAATTTAGCCAAAGTTTAGTCTAAGAAACTGGTGTTTTGCTGCCAAGCAATTATTTGTATTTCTGAAAAATGACTTATACTTTTTACCAATGACTTTTCTCTCATCATAAACTAGTTACTTTAAGTAAGTTAATGCCACTAATGGTATGTATTCTACAAAGGAACTGTGTTCTTGTGTGATATGGTTAGCCTCAGCGTTTTTAACAGTATGAAGCATGAGTATTAGTTAATAATTTGTTGCTTTTCTTGAAATAAAATTCATAGGAATTAAATGAACAACTAGAAAAAAGAAAAAAAATGGAAGAACGTGAAAAAAGAAAAATAATTGCTGAAGTGAAGCACAAGGAATGGGTTCAGAAAAAGAATGAACAGGTAAGGAGAAATGACACATAGTGATATTCTTTTGTAAAATTTTTCCATTACCCCTTTATTACCTGGGTTTTTCTGATATCTCTCTTAGAAATGTCTATTCATGGATATTTATCCTATGTTCTGCCTTCTACCTTTAACTTATGTCCATTCTCCCTCACGTGGCTTCCACCAGTTCCTGTCTGCGTGCAGTCTGTTACCAAGTATGTATCGTATCTCTAGACCTGACCTCCTGGAGTCTTGGATCTCTGTTCAGTCCACTGGCCAGTTTGAGTCTGCAAATCTAAAATAGTCCTTTATTGCCCACTCTCCCGCCATATAGTCAATCTTTTAATTCTTTTGTTTCTCTTGTTAATATTGTTTTCTTATTAAATTACCCAAAGATAATAAAAATTCTGTGGTCCATGATCATTTCATATTTTTTCCTTTACCATTACAATTATCTTTGATTTCTGTCTGGTCTCATTGCATCTTTAAGCAGACTTGTTCCGTATTTCCCCATTTTGCAATGTAGGCTCCAGAATAAGAGCAAGAGTATTTGCTTCAGTTGTTCAGTTCCCTGTCCGCTAAGTGGGCATCCAGCACCGAGTAAGCCCAGTTGCCGTCAAGTAGATTCTTACTCGTATTCATTCTAAAGACAGAGAACTCTGTTCCATGTGGTTTCCAAGGCTGTGTTGTAGAATTTATTGTCCCTGGGAGTGGCTCGTGGATGTGAACCCCTGACATTTTGTTTAACAGCCATCTGCTTAACCACTGCACCAACCTTTCATGTATAGTTAATTGCCCCCAAATAGCATTTAAATAATTGAATCTATTCTTCGTATCTTGCTGAAGATATCCCCAAATGAAGAACTACTTTTCATGTTTGTCCACTGTTTTCGGAATAAGATGTTAAAAGCTCTAGTCTGGCTGATTAAAGCCCTGCTCTTTGATCTAAGATTCCACTTCAGCAATGCCTCGCTTTCATTCTTCTCCTCACTTTATATGGTGCTTCTTACTAGGATCCTTTTAGGAGGATAATCACAGCCCATCTTATCTTCTGAAAGTGTTAGTTTTCCTGGACATTTCTGAGAGGAATTTTGTTTTATGTTAAAACAAAGATATAATGGAATAGAATATAATTTTTGTATTTTAAGATACCCAACCAATCTTGAACATTGGGCCATGTTCTCTCACTCCTAGGACTTTCTATTTATAGAGACTTTTGAGAAGAGTTTTGCATTTTATGCTTCTCATTTATGTATTTTTTTAATATGATATTTTATCAGCATGGAACCTGATCATATCATCTACCCTACTTTTCCTTTGACTATCTGAGATAGTTTGTTGTCCCAGCCTGGCCCCGATACACAAGTGGGATTAACTGAAGGGCAGAGAGATAAATGGCTCGGTGAGCCTCGCCTTTCTTTTCTCTTGCTCTTTGATCATTGGATCAGTGTGCGGCTGCCTTGCTTCATCTGTGCCTCAATTTACAGGCTACACTACCTGTGGGACACCTAGCCTGTGAACTGTGTCGCTGTAAGTTGAGGTCCCTTTAAGACATCTCTGGAGCTGGGGACTGGCAGTTGGTGACCAGGCTGACAGTTAGTGACCTGCCTTGTGATTGGCTGCTGTGCTGAGATAGCCTAGCTCTCTCTCTGTATAGAGGAAGACCTGGCAGCAGACGAGACTTGAAGGACTGCTAGTGTCTCACAACTCTCTCACGGGAGTGAGTTGCACTGAGCCATTTTTACTGCTTTATAATTTAACTATTCATTTCTTGTATTATATATCTATCTGTATATAATTTAACAGTTCATTTCTTGTGTTATATATCTATCTTTATAAATAAATATATAAAGTTATCAGCAATCTGATTTATCTCTCTAGAGAACCCTGTCTAACACACTATCCAACTCAAATCATTTCCAGCATATAATACTCCTGATTCTTGTGGCTATTATGTGCTGTTAAATTGATATTGACTCACAACAAAACTGCACCAGAGGGTGTCCAAAGCTGCCATTTTTATGAAAACAGATCACTAGGTATTTTCTTTTCATCTTTTTTGAATATTATGTTTTAGATAAAAATTTACATGAAAAATTAAGTTTTCATTTAAATTAAAATTGTTCTGTGATATCGGTTATAATTTTTGCAGTGTCAGTATTTTCATTATTTCCTTTCTGTTGGTTCTCTTTCCATTTATCTAGTTTCTCTGCCCCTCCTTGCCTTTTCATCTTTGGCTTTGGATAAATATTAACTGATTGGTCTCATATAGTTGATTGTTTTAAGGGAGTAATTTCTGTACTAGAGATACTGTGTATTTTATAAGCCAAAGTATTGTTTGACTGAAAGGTGGTCTCTGGGATTGACTTCAGTTCCAAGTTAAAAGGGTCTCTCAAGGCAGTAGTCTATGGGGTTCTTCTGGTTTCTATCAGTTCAGTAAGTCTGGTGGTTTTTTTAGGAATTTAAATTCTGATGTGTGTTTCTCTCCCATTCTCTCCTAGGACCTTTTATTTTCATTGTATACCTGGTCAGAACCGTTGGCAGTGGTAGCCAGGAGCCATCCAGTTCTTCTGGACTCCAGCTAGTGCAGGCTGTGGTTTGTGTGGGCTAGTAGCCCTGAGTTTCTCTTTGAATGTTTGCTTTCCTATATTCCTTTTTGTCCTAGGGAGGAAGAGACAATAGTTGTATCTTACATGCCACCCCAAGCTTTTAAGATCCAGATACTACTCACCATACAATGTATAGAACAGTACTTTAGGAATCATATTATGCCAATTGGCTAAGTTGTCTAATGAGATCATCAAGTATTTCCTCCCATTGAACAACTAACAGGGTTTTGAACCACCACCTTATGGTTAGCTGCTGAGTGCTTGACCATTGTGTTACTAGGGCTTCTTATTTTGGATTATTTGCCAGGAATTTTCATTCTGTCTTCAAATCTCGTTCAATTTGTATCATTTTTATGATACTTTATCATGTATTGCTTTTGTGTCTTATGCATATATCTTTACTTTCCTTATACTTTAAGACCCTTAAGGACAGGATATTTTTATATTACTTTTTTACTTATTGAAAAGACAGAATAATTCTGTCCATACAGTAAGCACTTATCATTTGAATGAATGAAAGAGCATGCTGTCTTCCTTTTCATTTTCATATATTCCTATATTGAGTCACAAATTTGAAATTTAAAAAATATATGCCCTCGTCAGTTTTCAGTTGTGGGTTTTACATATTTTGATTGGTTATGCTTTTGTTATAATCTAATTGGCTAGATTAAAACAAATGATTTAAATATATGACTGAGTTTAAAATTCCTAAATTATATTTGTCCTTATCTTATTCACAATGGTATTAAAGCATTTTATGTAAATAATGTTAGTAAGTTGAAAATAGCATAGCTGTCTCCCAGATATTTTAAGAACAGTTAAACTTGAAAATTTACAAAACTTGGGCATACATCTTTTGAAAGGTATAACTCTGAAACAAAATAGTATGCTGTCTTCTCTAAAAGCCTCTCTTATCTTCTAAGTCCATTAAGCTAATTTTACCATGCCAATCAAATATAGTTGTTTATCTAAGAATGTGAGGTACTGCTGGGAAATGATATATGCACTGTTTAATTAGTGGCAGTAAACCTAAGCCAATTATCTGAGAAGGAAAAAATGTTCATATTTTGGAGGGAAATGGCTTGCCCTGACATAAATCACTAATTATTATTGGAAGCAAGATTCTGAAAAGTTGAGAATAATTCTCAACTGAGAACTTAAATTTGAGTTGCACCGAGAAATTAAATTTGATCTGTTTTGTAGAACTCTGTGCATGTGCATGTTAAGGAATAATTGATTACTCCCCTCTTTTTCTTTGAAACCTATCAGATTTCTGATTTAAGACTTAGTTACGTTTACCTCTATTTGTAAAGACTGCTCTCCTGGTTCTTCTCTTCCTGTCTGCCATCTAGTTTTTCTTCCTCTGTTTACATTTCTTGGTGTGTGGTCTTACCCTACCGCCTGCTTCATTCACGTTTTAGCTGTATCTATGGCTGTTATTTTCTTCAAGTCATTTTCACTGTGTTTTATAAAAAAAAATTAGACAAAATGAATTTATGAATCCATTAGCAAAGCTGGTTCCTTGTAATATGACTGTAAATTGTTAAGTCCTTTTAAAAATAAATGGCTTATCTCATCTGGTCCTCATACATCTGTGCAGGCTTTCTAATTTCTCCTCCTAGTTTTTTTTACGGTGTGCTTTGAAACATATTGTCAACGGTCTTTTAATGTTTAATTTTACATTAAAAATTGCTTTCTGATTTTTGAAACTTCAGGTCAGCAAGTTGTATGATCAATAAAACTGTCCCCATTCATGCTTTTGACAAATACTTATTTACCTTTTACTATCTGGCAGATACTACTTGAGGAAGGAAAAGAGAGATTCACAAATTTTAAGTTGTCTAGTTGTTTTGTTAGCTTCTTCGCTTCTGGAAACAAAGGCACACCTTTTTAAGAAGAGGAAGAGTTATTTGGTGCTCCATTGGGTGTGATTCCAGAGTGCCAGAAAGCCTGGAGCCACTTGGAAGCTGGTTACTCTCTTTCAGAACTCCTCTTTGCTCAACCTAATCTCCTTTTGCTAACTAAAGACATACTTTTCTCCTCTCTAGTTTAAATTCTACAGAGAATCTTTTTACTTTTTTATCATCTTTTTAATCTTTAGTGTACAGATAACAAAATACACCTATTTTAAGTCTACAGTTTGATGAGGTTTAACAAACTTTCTATACCTGTGTAACCTACACCACAGTCAGGATATCAGACTTTTCCATCGCCCTCAAAATTCATTTGAGGAGCTTTGCAGCCAGCCTCTAGTAACACTGTGCTTCAAGGAAACTGTTAATCAGCCTTGTGTCCCTCTAGATAAAGTTTGCCTTTTTCGAAAAATTTTCCTCTAGGTCTTTGGTGCTTCCTTCACCCCACTATCATGACCTCATTTCTGCCTTACAAAACTGATTAGACCGGAGCATGCACACTGCTACAGATAAGAGCCAGCAACACAGGGAATCCAGGATAGATAAACCCCTCAGGGCCAACAAGGAGAGTAGAGAGAGATACCAGGAGGATTAGGGGAGGGTGGCGGGGAGAAAGGGGAATCGATCACAAGGATCAATCTAGAACTTCTTTCTAGGAGACAGAGGACAATGTAAGGTATGGGAAAAATAATCTATAACTTATGGGTTCATGGGGGAGGGATGATGGGGGAAGGAGGGGGAAGAAATGGGGAGCTGATATCAGGGGCTCAAGTGGAAAGAGAATGCTTTGAAAATGATGATGGCGGCATATGTGTAAATGTGCTTGACACATTGGAGGAATGTATGGATTGTGATGAGATGTAAGAGCTCCCAATAAAAGTATTTTTTAAAAATGTTTATATAAGTAGAATCATGTAATATATACTGATTTTGTGTTGCATTTCTTTTGTTTTTAAAATGAATTCTGTTGTTGAATATATCAACTTTATACCTTTTTCTGCTGAGTAAGATTGTATTCTGTGTATATACACTAATTGCTTACAAATGAATAAAGGAACAAGTTGCTCTACCATTGAGGTTGTTTCCACTTTTAGGGTATTAGGAATAGAAGTTTATGACTACCTATGTACAATTGCTAGTGTCTTTTCATGAACCTTTTCATTGTACTAGGGCAAGTACCGAGGAGCTAAATTACTGGATTACATGATAAATATGTGTTAAACTGTGTGAGAAATTGCCAAACTGTTTTCTAAAGTACTTGTACTACTTTACATTCCCACAATCATTGTATGAAAGTTTTGCTCCATTTGTTCCATCCTTGTCAAGCTTGTATTATTATTCTTTCATTTTAGCCCCTATTGTGAGTATATATATCTAGCAATATATATACATATGTATAAATATATCTATCTATATCTTCTTTTGATTTGCATTTCCCTGAGGTCTGATGATAATTATTTGCTCTTTAAGATCTTATTGGCCATCTCTATATCTTTTTTGTGAAACTTTAGTTCAAGTCTTTTGTCCATTTTTGTAAGGGATCCTGTGTCTTTACATTAAGCTTAATAGCTGTAACAATTCCTTTATATATTTGTTCCAAGTTTTTTTGTGAGATATATTTGGGATAGAACACTCCTATTCATATAATATCTTAACTTTTTTTCATAATACCATATACTTTTATTCATAACACCCTAAGACTAGAAACAACTATATAGCAACTTGTAGCAGAGGAAGCAATTAATGTATATACATAGAATAAATTCCCCCCCAAAAACCAATAGAATCCTAGGAAAAAACCAAAAAACAAAATTTATATATAGCTTTTTCAGTTATATATTCAAATATTTCCTACAAGACTGGCTTCTCATTTAATTAAAAATATTTTTTAAAGTTATATTAACATATAACTCACATATAATCAATAATTTAAACATATTTTAAAAGTTGTACAGTAATCATCATGATCAATTTTAGTTGATTTCCTTTATGTTTATACTAATTATCATTAATGACTCATTTTCTCCAACCTCCCCTGCCATAACCTCAAGAAACTATTAATCCAGTTGCTGTCTCTATCTATAGACTTAGCTATCCTGAGTTTTAATATAGAGAAAAACATACCTCTTCTCCTCTCCAAAAAATAACCCATTAACACCAATAATAAAATTAAACAGAAAAAAACTCATCGAAAAGAAAACATAAAATAATAAAAACTAAAACAAATTTCAAATGGGTCAAAAGGAAGAATAAATGATAAGGGTATTCAAATTTAACCTAACCAACTGCATTAATCCTCTTTCCAGTGCATTCTATTTTATAGCAAGGATATTCAGCCCATGTAATGGTCATTAGTAGGCCACTGGAGATCCCCTTGCAGAGGGGTCTTGGGGAGGAGATGAGCCAGTCAGGGTGCGATGTAACAATGATGAAAAATACAACTTTCCTCTAGTTCCTAAATGTTTCCTCTCCGCTCCCACTATCATGTCTCGAATTCGACTTTGCAAGTCTGGCTAGACCAGAGGATATACACTGGTACAGATAGGAACTGAAAATACAGGGAATCCGGGGCAGATGAGCCCTACAGGACCAGTGGTGTGAGTGGCAAAACAGGGAGGGTAGAGGGAGAATGGGTTGGAAAGAGGGAACCAATTACAAGGAACTATAGTGACCTCCTCCCTGGGAGACGGATAACAGAAAAGTGGGTGAAGGGAGACGTTGGACACGGCAAGATATGACAAAATAACAATTTATAAACTTATCAAGGGCTCATGAGGGAGGGGAAGTGGGGAGGGAGGGGAAAAATGAGGGCCTAATGCCGGGGATTTAAGTGGAGAGAAAATGTTTTGAGAATGATGAGGGCAGTGGATGTACAAATGCACTTTACAAAATTGATGTGTGTATGGATTGTGATAAGAGTTGTATGAGCCCCTAATAAAATGATTTAAAAAAAAATAGAGGCCAATTGGTAGACCAACATTGAACAGGAAATTGCAAATATGTTATATAACGATATTTTATAAGCTCCGATGTACTCTTTAAGAAATAATAAATTTCACTAGATACTGTATATAATGAACATAATTACAAATATTTCAATTTGCTCCTCTTTTTACTTAAGAAAAGAAAAGAAAGAAAACAAAAAGTTAGTAAAGAAATGGAGGAAAAAGCAGCGAAGGAACTAGAGAAAGAGCATTTGCAAGAAAAAGCAAAAGAAAAATATCAAGAATGGCTAAAGAAAAAAAATGCTGAAGAATGTGAAAAGAAGAAGAAAGAAAAGGTACTTTTATTAGGATGGTCCATTAGAATTTTTGACTTTGGTATTTTTATTGACTATAGAAACAAATATGTATTTGGGCTTTTCTTTGGTTGATAATTATTAATAAATGTGTTGATTTTTTTTTTAGTCGGGTTCAAAACGTTTTTGTTACTGCTTTGAAATATTTTTCAATGGACTTATTTTTTTTCTTTAAACCTTTCGTTTTCGATTACATTAAAAAGTTGGTGCACATTTTGTTTTAATTCATCCATTGCAATCCCCTTATCATTTATTCTGCCTTCTCTTTGTATTTACTGCTTCCATTTTTCTAATACATTTTTATGAAAAGACTTATTAGAGTAAAACCTGTGAAAGACGAGAGTCTGTGCAGGGCAGAAACCTGTCAGAGAAGGAAATTTCAAGTGTGGTCCGCTAATGGAGAGTGGTAGAAAAAGGCTGAAAACTTGTAAGACCTGGAAATCCAAGGCCATCTCAATCAGTTCCAGCTCTCATAGGTTTCATAGTAGAGCTCAGTTCTTTAAAAACAGCACATCCCCTTTTCTTTCTTGGGTTGAAGCCCTACTGTTGTTCAGAGGCAGACTCCTTTAGATTCTGACTGTATTGAATCTTATTTTCAAGTTATAGAAATGTGAATAAATATTCATAGCTATTGAGCAACTAGGTTGGGAAACTATTAAGCAAAAAAGAGAACAGTAGATTCTGAATGGAATTTTTATTTACAGAATATACTTGAAAGTTTTTTTTAATCTTGCCATTTAAGGAAAAAGAAAAACAACGGCAAGCTGAATTACAAGAAAAAAAAGAAACAGCAGAAAAAAAGTTTAAAGAATGGTTGGAAAACTCAAAAAACAAACCTCGTCCAGCTGCAAGGAGCTATGGTTATGTCAATGGAAAACTTACAGGTTGGTTTTTATGCAATAGCTTGTGTAAATATGACTTGAAGAAGTAAGTTTGATTTCTGCATGGCAAATATAGAAAAATAACTTTCCTTCAAATTGCTGATTTCTAAAACATTATATGACAGGGCTTCAAAACTTTGTTAGAAAAATGGAATGAAAGAATGAATTTTTTTAACAATTTTTTATTCCCCCATATATATAAAATATAGTATGAAGGTCTAGTCACTGTAAACTTTATTTCCATATATACTCGACTATAAGCCAACCCAAATATCAGCTGAGGCACCTAATTTTACCACAAAAACTGCATTAAAAATGTGCTGGAAAACTTGGCTTATCAGGTGCATAAGCAAATGTGGTGAAGAAAGCTGATGGTGCCCAGCTATCAAAAGATATAATGTCTGGGGTCTTAAAGGCTTGATGGTAAACAAGTGGCCATCTAGCTTAGAAGTAACAAAGCCCACATGGAAGCACACACCAGCCTGTGTGATCACAAGGTGTCGAAGGGATCAGGTATCGGGCATCAAAGAATGAAAAATTGTATCATTGAGAATGAGAGGGAGTGTGGAGTGGGGACCCAAAGCCCATCTATAGACAACTGGACAACCCTTACAGAAGGGTCTTGGGAAGGAGACGAGCCAGTCAGGGTGCAGTGTAGCAACGATGAAACATATAACTTTCCTCTAGTTCTTCAATGCTTCCTCCCCGCTACTATCATGATCCCAGTTCTACTTTACAAATCTGGCTGGACCAGAGGATGTACACTGGTACAGATAGGAACTGGAAACACAGGGAATCCAGGACAGATGATCCCTTCAGGACTAGTGGTGAGAGTGGCAATACTGGGAGGGTGAAGGGAAGGTGGGGTTGAAGTAGGGAACTGATTACAAGGCTCTGCATATAACCCCCTCCCTGGGGGACAGACAGCAGAAAAGTGGGTGAAGGGACATGTCAGAGAGTGTAAGACATGACAAGATAATAATAATTTGTAAATTATCAAGTGTTCATGAGGCAGGGGGCAACATAGAGAGAGGGGAAAAATGAGCTGATACCAAGGGCTCAAGTAGATAGCACATGTTTTGAGAAGGATAGTGGCAACAAATGTGCTTGACACGATGTATGTATGGATTGTGATGAGTTGTATGAGCCTCCAATAAAATGATTTAAAAAAACCCAACAACCTTGGCTTATACTCGAGCATATACAGTAATAGCACGAGATCATTGTCAGATACAATGCCGGAAAATAAGCCCCTCATGTTGGAAGACACTCAAAAATACAGCAGGAGAAAAGCTTCCTCCTTAACGTAGAGTTGACCATATTGGCATGCATGGAATACCGTTTCTGGGACTTCCATTGGGTAAGGGGCATAAATCAAAATGAGAAGGAAACATAGAAGGTATGAAGTACGAATCTCGGAAAATTGAAAGTCATAAGCAATGAAATGAAACCCATATAGACCTATATCCTAGGCATTGAGCTGAAATGGTGTGGTATTGGCCCTTTTTAATTGGAAATTCATAGGGTTTACATACAACATGACAAATTGAAGAGGAATGGCATTGCATTTATCATCAGAAAGAACATTGCAATATCTGTTTTGATTTACATTGCTATGTGTGATAGTGATTCTCACAAGGAAGTCCAGTTAATGCTCAGAGAGCTCACTGCCATCGAGGGCAGGGTAAAACTGCCCATGTGGGTGTCTGAGATTATAATTTTTTCATGCGAGTAAAGCCTTCTCTTTCTCCTGAAGAGTGGCTGGTTTCAAATTGCTGAATCTCATTGAGGTTAGCAGCCCAGCTCATAACCACTATGCAACCAGGGATTTCCAGTTAAAACAACATTTAAATTTACTCATCAACCACTAAAGCCAGATTTGACTACCATCTTCATTTGAAATTGATCAAACATGATATCAGAATGCATTGATATTTACTGGTGATTGGAATGCAAAAGTTGGAAACAAAGAAGGATCAGTCGTAGGAAATTATGACTTTGGTATTAGAAACAAAGCTGGAAATCACATGATGGAATTTTGCAAATATTGCAATTTTTTTTCAAACCACATAAACAGTGACTATCCATGTGGACTTCACAAGATGGAATACGCAAGAATCAAATTGACTGCATCTGTGGGAAGAGGCAATGGAAAAGCTCTATCATCAGCCAAAACAAGGCAGAGGCTGATTAAGAAACAGACCGTTGCTCATATGCAAGTTTAGATTGAAGCTGAAGAAAAATTAAAGCAAGTCCACTAGAGCCAGGTAAAGCCTTGTGCATATCACCCTAATTTAGAGTACATCTCCAGATCAGATTTGGCATATCGAAGACTAATGACAGACCATTTGAGTTATAGAGGGACATCAAGAGCATCAACTATGAAGAAAACAAGACAGGAAAGAAAGAAAACACTCAAGTGTATGATCAGAAGAGACTGAAATGTGCTCTTGAGCATAGAGTAGCTCAAGGAAATAGAAGTAAGGATAAAGTAAAAGAACGAAACAAAGGATTTCAAAGGGCAGCTTGAGAAGACAAAACACTAAGGTGCACAGCCATGGATGGGATGACATCGTGAACAGCATACATGAAGAAAGCAAAGGACCACCGACCTGCTCCCATCAGGGCGGTTATGACTCACTGCAGTCCTATGTAGGGTTTCTGAAGTTGTAAATCTTTCCCGGAGCAGCTAGCCTTATCTTTAGTCGCCTGCTTAGTAGCCTAATGCTTATCTACCAGTGCCACTCAAAAATAAAAACAACAACAAAGAAAAAAGGACCAAACTGGGTATCAGAAAAGACTCTGACACTCTTGAATGAGTAGCTAAAGTTAATGGAAGAAATGATAGCTGAACAAAACTTTCAAAGGGCAGCTTTAGTAGAGAGAATAAAATATTATCATGAATTGTACAAAGATGTGGAGTTAGAGCCACAGAGGAAGACCATACTCAGCGTATTTCAAGCTGTAGGAAATGAAAAGAAATTGAGTTGTAATATTTTGAAGGACTTCATGGGCAAAATATTGAATGGTGCAGAAGAATTAAAAAAAAAGATGGAATACACAAAGCCAGTGTACCACAGAGAATTGGGTGACATTCTGTCATTTCAATAGGTGGGATCTGATCAAGAACTGAAGGAAGGAATTCCAGCCCGCATTGCAGGCAACTGAAAACAAAACCAAACTTGCTGCCATTGAGTCAATGACTGACTCATAGCAACCCCATGAAAGTTTCCAAGACTGTGACTTTACGGGAGTAGAAAACCCAGCCTTTCTCCCAAGGAGCTGCTGTTGGTTTCAAACTGCTGACCATGCGGATTACAGTCCAACATGTAACCCCTACACCCCCGAGTTCCCAGAGCTACAAACAAGGCTCCAGGAAATGAAAGAATGTCAATTTAAATGTTTCAATGGACTGACGCAGCCCTGGAAGTGTTCGCTCATCTAGGCCAGCTGACTGGAAGAGACCCATATCTGTGACCATTCTTAAGAAAAGTGATCCAGCATAACATAGAAATTAGGGAACAACACAAGCAAGAAAACTTTTGCTGAAGATAATGAAAAGACAGTTGTAGCAAGATAACAACAAGGAACAGAGAGAAATTCAAGCCAGATTGAAAAGAGCATGGCACCAGGGATGTCATTGTTGATATTTGGGCATAAAGAGTTAGAGCCTCAGAAGCTCTCAGAAACCATTCTACCCTGAAGCTATCTACGAGTTGGTATAGATGGCATTTTGATTTTTTGTTTGTTTGTTTGGTGGCACCTGTGATATCATTATTGATGTTAGATGGATCTTGGCTGAAAGCAGATAATTTCAGAAAAATGTTTGTTTGTGCTTTATGGACTATGCAAAAACATTTGACTGTGTGGATCACAACAAGCTATGGATAACATTGTGGAGAATAAGAATTCCAGAAAACTTCATTATGCTCCTGTAGAACCTGGACCTGGACCAAGAAACATTCATTTGAACAGGTCCCAGGAATACTGCATGGCTTAAAGTCAGGAAAGGTGTGTGTCAGGGTTGTATTATTTCTTCATACACACTCAATCCGTACACTAAGCACATAATCCAGGAAGCTAGACTATGACGAAGATGGAGGCAATAGGTTTGGAGAGTGGCTTATTAACCGCCTGTGATGTTCAGCTGGTATAACTGCTTGCTGAAAACAAGGAGAACATCAAGTATTTGTTCCCGAAGATCAAAGACTGTAGCCTTCATTATGGATTGCAATTTGATATAAAGAAAACAAAAATCACAAATGCATCAATGGACAACTTGATAAGTGGGGAAAATTTTTTGAAGTTGTCAGGAATGTCATTTTTCTGGAATCCACAATCAACACTCACGGAAGCAACAATTGAGCAATAAAACTCATACTGTATTGGGCAGACCTGCTGCACAAAGATCCCCATAGTGATCAAGGACAAAGAGGTGCCTTTGAGGATTGAAGTGCACCTGACCTAAGCCATGGTATTTTCAATCACCTCATATGCATGTGCCAGTTGGACACTGAAGACTCCAACCGGGAAGACTGAAGAGGAATAGATGCATTTGAATTAAGGTACTGGCGAGGAATATTGAAAGTATCATAGACTGCCAACGAACAAACAAATCTGTCTTGTAAGAAAGACAAGCCTAGAGTGCTCTTAAGCGAGGACAGCAAGACTTCATCTCCCACACTTTGGACGTGTTATCAGGAGAACCAATGCCTAGAAATGAGCATCATGCTTGATATAGAAGAGAGTCAGCAAAAAGGAAAACCCTTGGCAAGTGGATTGACACAGTTGTTAAAACAACCAGCTCAAACATAACAATTGTGAGGCTGACTCAGGACTGGGCAGTATTGCATTGTGTTATACATAGGCTTGCTATGAGTTGGACCTGCTTGACCACACCTGAGTATCATATGTTCCTTTATGTGTACGTGTGTGCATAGTATCTCATACATAGTTTTTATTTACTCTAAAATGGTCATTTTACATAAATCACATGGTATCTTCTTAAAAATCAGTCTCATTAAGTGTTGAACTTAAGCTGTAAGATATTGATTTCTAATAGTAAGCAAGTAAATTTCTTTTGTACTTAATCAGAATATCTTATTAAACGGTTCACATTTTCTTCTGCTTACTGGCTTTTAAGCAGAACTCTAATGCCTTCCACACATAATTCGGAGGGTGGACTCCTAGACAATACACTAACCAAGCACAAACCCATTTGGCTGTTAGGCTAGGTCTGATTATAAATGGCAATGCATGCTTTTCTCTGAGCTTCATGCTAGAAGCTCATACCTTGCTGACAGCTGCCTTCCCTTGTTTAAGTGATACATTATGAAAAATACTCCCATTCTGTTTTGTTCACACAATAGAACATATTCCAGACTTTGTTTTGACCACCGTGGTGAAGTGTGTGTTGACATATCTTTGCAGTCAGAGTGGGCTGCCAGTGGATAACTGACACATTCCTGCCGTCAGGATTTCGGCCTCTCATAGGTCACAAAGGGCATCCATTATAGCTACTGAGAATGGTGTGCTTGCTGTTTGTTTGTTAGAAAAAAAGTAATAATTACGCAGGGTTTTAGTCACACACTTGGATAGTAAAGTTAAAATTTTGGAGGGAATACATACTGACTGAAAACTAATTACAGAAAAAGTGAATTATTTTCACTAAGTTTAATTTTAATATAGTGTATTTGCTTGCAAATCAAGGAATTTATGTGCATATGGTCACTGGAAGATTTAGGTATGATTTGCAAACGGTTCCTCTCCCACACAATGATCAGGTATCGTGGATTCCAGTAGGAGAGCACTTCACAATTAGTAATAGAAAATACAGTGACATTGTGAAGTCTTAGATTTGTTTTAGCTGAGTATGAAAAAATAAATTTTCCGTCAGCACTAGTGTTGACAAGGGGACGTTGGTATACAATCAGTAGTTCTCTAAACTGAATTAAGAAAATGAAGGTGGCGTTCAGGGGAAAGGAGCCCTGGTGGTGTAGTGGCTATGCATTGGGTTGCAACTGCGAGGTCAGCAGTTTGAAAGCACCAGCAGCTACGCAAGAGAAAGACTGGCTTTCTACTCCCTTAAGCTGACGGTCTCAGAAAGCCCAGGTGCAAGGTGTTGCGATGTGCAGCACTGACTCATGCCAGGAGTTTTGGGGTTCTTTTTGTTCAGTTTAAAGGTTCCAAAATGGATTCCTTCATACACTTTACCAATGCTTTTAATTATATAGGTTTAAAATTATCATTTGGACTTTCAATTTTCAGAATTCATCAATATTTAAGAGTTCAAGGTTTTAGTTTATCAATGACATTTTTGCTTTTCAGATTTTTAAGACATTTTGGAGGATTTAAAAAACAATTTCTTTGGCTTTAATTTTTCTTTTCCTTTTTTTAAAAAAAAAATCATTTTAGGCTTTTACAGTGGGAATTCCTATCCAGAACCAGCCTTTTATAATCCAATTCCGTGGAAACCGATTCATATGCCTCCTTCCAAAGAAGCTAAGGATCTATCAGGCAAGAAGAATAAACGGCCTGTGATAACTCAGCCACACCAGTCAGCCTCTCTAGTAGCTCATAAAGCCAGGAGCAATCTTTGCCTTGGAACCCTGCATAGAATACAGAGATAGTGTATGTGGGAAAGAGATCATATGTTTTTATTTGGAGCTATTTAAAGGTAGATATCATTTTTTTATTACTTAATCAGTACCTCAGTGTTTGCTGTAATGACTGACAGATTCCCATTTTTACATTTGCATGTGGAGTCCTTAGAGTAATTGAGGAAGATGTTTCATATATATATATATTTATTTTTATAAATGTTTCAAGATTGATCTTGGCATATTGTTTTGCAAGATAAGCGATCAAATCTTTAATTATGAATTGTATTTGTATTTAGTGTGTATTAAAGCTGAACTGTAATACCAATAAAGTCAAGAATTTTTCTGGCCCTTTGCACTTTGTGTTCTCATTTTATGTTTATGAACATAATAAGATTACAATTAAATCGTTCAAATGACCATTTTAAACCTGTATGTATTCTTCAGGTAACCCTGAGTAGAAACTACAGCCATAGCTCTGCTGTCTAATGGCTCCAAGCTTGAACTCTCCAGTTCTGTGACCGCAGAGTTTCAAAAAACATCGGCTTGGTGTTTGTAATTTTGCTCAATAGTCCAACTGAAAGTCCAACTTGAAAAAGCCTGTATGGGCCGAGAATGAGTTTCATGTTGCATCTTGCCTCAGACACAAAGCGGTGATGCCTCAGTCTAAGCACAGCTCTTGCTCAGACAGCAGTCTTGTGTTAGTGTTAAACATTAAAACATTTGTCATTGTGCTTTTGTGTTTGTGTGTGTGCTTTATTAGCGTGAAATATGGTAATTGTATTGTTTTGATTGATGTATTTATTGTGTTTTGATGGTGTAGTGCAGGGGTGCTCAATATGTTGATCGCGATCCACTAGTAGATCACAAATGTAGTGTGGGTAGATCGCATGGCATTAAAAAATATAGACATAAGCCTATCATCAATCCCATCACTTACAGCGCAGCCAATCAGATGCAATCTTAGGTGTCAAACGCATGCGCAAACAACTGCGCTAAGTGCAGCAAAACTGACAAGCTAAGTTATCGCCAATTTTTAGATCTGGGTGTTTTTTTCTCTTAAACGTAAGAAAGGGTATTAAAATGAGTGGGAGAGCTGGACCAAGTAAGAAAACAAAAATGTATCACTTTCATACGGAATGGGAGATTTTGACATTATAAGCCGACATTCAGCCGAAGCCCAGAGCGCATGAACAGTTCTGAAACTTTTTTTTTTTAATCAATTTATTGGGGCTCATAAAATTCATCACAATACATAGATCAATTGTGTAAAGCACATCTATGCATTTGTTGCCCTCATCATTCCCAAAA
>NW_022103958.1:25220918-25240806 GCF_000313985.2 Echinops telfairi
TTGTTGTTCCCTTGTCCCTAGGTTGGCCAACCCTCCTCCCTTCCCCTACCTCCCACACTCCCATGTCCCTCCAGGGCCATCGGTCCCTTTATTTTCTTCTCATATATGTACATATATTTTTGTCCAATCTCTCTTATCTAGGTGGGTGTGCAGACATAACAATGTGTGAATAAAATTGGGATTGGCTTTGACAGCACAGCGCCAAAGCGGCTCATAAGAACCTGGCGACGACGGCTGCAGCACTGACAAGCCAACAAACAATAAAGCCGCTGACATACAAAATTTAAAAAAAGAGGAAAAAGTAAAAAAAAACCGAACAGATAGGCTGAAAGAGGAAAAAGAAAACGGAAAGAGGAAAAAAACCAAACAACCAAAAAAAGCCTGTTAGTAGATCAAGGTCTGTTTGTTGACCTTTAAGAACGGTTTCTGGACGAGTCTAATGAGGTGCCACGTCCTGGCCCCAGCGTCCATCGTTTGTCTTCCCTTGGGACCTCCTTGCTCTGCTTCCCTGCCGCTCCATTGCACGCCCCCAGTGATTTGCCTCAGTATGGTGGAGTCAGCTCAGTCGCCCACCCCACACTGTGACTCCAGTGCTGTCCTGTGCAGGGCCATGGGTCAGCTTGGGACGCCACATCTCGCCGTGGGGACAGCCACACAGTCCTTTCTGTACACTGGGCCCCCCAGCTGGGCCATCGTCCTCTGAGTTTGGTGGGCCCAGTTGGAGGAGGAAAAGTGTGGAGCACAACTGGGCCCACAGTTCTGGAACTTAATAGCTGAGGGAAAGTATCCAAACATGAGAAAATGTGCTACCTCCTTGACTGTATTATTCGACTCTACTTATTTATGTGAATTAGCCTTTTCCTACATAAAGATCATTAAGTCCAAGTACCGTTCCACCCTGACTGATGATCATTTGGAAGTGTGCTTGAGGCTGGCTGTCAGCAGCTACTGTCTGGACCATGCATCCCTGGCTCATTCCATTCAGTGCAAGTCATCAGAGTAAACTCAGGTAATGACAAAAAATGTACATAGTTAATTGTGTAGTGCAATAGGCACATAAACATACATTGTACATATAAAGAATTCTCAATGCATTTATGAATAAATGTAATAAATAATATGTTTGCATTTTTGTAGTTGGTAGATCATTTTGACTTGATCATTTTATAAGTAGCTAGCATGCTGAAAAAGTGTGAGCACCCCTGGATTAGTGGGTATTTCCACAAGGTAGAGCTGTTAACTTTGTATTAAAGTCCTGAAAAAATGAATTCATATGTGTAATTATTGGACCTTAGAACGACTATTTTGGTTTTCCATTATTTCTTATGAGAAAAATATCTTCAGTTCTCTAAATTTTGGGGTTTTGAACACAATTTTGGAACAAATTGAGTTTGACAACTGACATATCATTGTACATGGGTTGGAATCTTAGAATAATCAACCAGAAATTGCTGATGATTTTTGATATGTTTTCCCAACATAAATATGTAAAAATAAATATTTGTTTCCAGTTCCTATCTGTACCAGTGTACATCCTCTGGTCTAGCCAGATTTGTAAGGTAGAATTGGGATCATGATAGTGGGATGGAGGGGGTGAGGAAGCATTTAGGAACTAGAGGAAAGTTGTGTGCTTCATCATTACTATCCTGCACCCTGACTGGCTCATCTCCTCCCGGTGACCCTTCTGTAAGGGGATGTCTAGTTGCCTACAGATGGGCTTTGGGTCCCCACTCCGCACGCCCCCTCATTCACAATAAGATTTTTTGTTCTTTGATAACTGATCCCTTCAACACCTTGTGATCAAACAGGCTGTTATGCATCTTCCACATGGGCTGTGTTGCTTCTCAGCTAGATGGCTGCTTGTTTGCCTTCAAGCCTTTAAGACCCTAGACGCTATATCTTTTGATAGCCAGGCTCCATTAGCTTTCTTCACTACATTTGCTTATGCACCCAGTTTGTCCTCAGCGATTATGTCAGGAAGGTGAGCATCATGGAATGCCAGTTTAATGAAAAAAGGAAACAGGGAATCCATGATGGATGATCCCTTCAGGACCCGTAGTGAGAGTGGCGATAACTGGAGGGTGGAGGGAGGGTGGGGTAGAAAGGGGGAACTGATTACAGTGATACACATATAACCTCCTCTCTGGGGGACAGACAACAGAAAGTGGGTAAAGGAAGACGTCGGACAGCAGTGTAAGATACGACAAAATAATTTATAAATTACCAAGGGTTCATGAAGGAGGGGGTGTGAGGAGGGAGGGGGGAAAATGAGAAGCTGATGCCAGGGGCTTAAGAGAATGATATGTGCTTTACACAATTGATGTATGTATGGATTGTGATAAGTGTTGTATGAGCCCCCAATAAAATTATTTTTAAAATAATAAAATAAATATTTGGTAGCAAAGAATGAGAATGGGACTTTCAAAGTAATTATTTTAACATTTTTGGTGCAATGGATCTTGAGATACTAACAAGTAATAATTTGCTACCCTTTCTAAAAATGTGTACATTAATTATAACTAGTTAGTTTACTAATTTTAAAATGCTAAATTTGATTTAATGTGGGATTATCAGTGCCTCTTAAATAACGGTAGAAAATTTTTTATCATGGGAGTTGACATAATGAATCATTGTCTTCGCATTCACTTTAAACAGCGTCTCAAATTGCCCAATGACTTGCTCCATTCCCCCATTCCTTTTCTCCCTCTCTTATCTTTCTTGTAGTACATTATCTTCCCCGTCACCAAAGTTAACACCTATCTACTCTAGCTTTTATTCCCCTTTCCACTGCCCTTCCGATCCCTGCAAACCATCAGTCTTTTTTTTTTTGTATGAAAAAGCCATTTATTTATTTTATTATTTAACAGTGATCTCATACAATATTCGTCCCCTTTTTTTAAACCAGTTTTATTGGCACCTAATTTACATAGCATACCCTTCAATAGTTCAATCAGTCAATCATATCAAGAATTGTATAATCATTACCATATCAATATTAGAACATTCTCCCCCCCATATTTGTCCTTTTATTTTTGACTACTCGATACTGTCCTCTTAAGTCCATGAGTGTCATGAAGTATTGTTACACAATTTCATCAGTTTTCTTTAATGATGCGTAATATTTCATTGTGTGTATATACCGAACTTTATCCATTCTTCCACTGATGAGCGTTTAAGTTGTTTCCATCTTCTTGGTATTGTGAGTAATACCGTGATGCGCATTGGTGTTCATGCAATATTCTTTATTTCTGTAGGGTGTATCCCAAGTAGCTCTGTTGCTGGGCCTATGGTACTTCTATTCCGAATTGTTTGAGGATGTGCCATATTGCTTTCCTCAGTGGTTGTACAGATTTAGAGTGTCACCATGTGTTTGATGGGTTCAGTCTCTACACCTCCTGCAGCATTGGCTGTTTTCAGCTTTTGTGAACCTTTCTGTCACAAAAGGTATAAGGTGGTCTCTCATCATTGCTTTGATTTGCATCTCCCATATACTTAGTGGTTTCTAGCATTTTTCCATATGCTACCTTCTGTTCATGTCCTCTGCCCATTTTTTCATTTGCAACAATTGATCTCTTTCTTGCTGAGGTGTTAAAGTTTTCTATAGGCATTGGCAATTATTCCCTTGTTCGATATGTGATTGCCAAAATATTTTCCCACTCCATTAGTTTTTGTTTTACTCCTTTTGTGATATCTTTTGAGGCAAATAAGTGTTGTAATTTTAGGAGATCTTATCTCTTCTGTCTTCTTAAGTTTGTGTGTTTTTCATAACTCTCAATAGTATGTTTGTCCCTACGTTTAATCCCCAGCAGTTTTATTGGCATATAATTCACATATCATATAATTCAGTAGTTATGTCATGAAGAGTTGTACAATCATCACCACAATTTTTTAAAATCATTTTATTTTGGGCTCATACAACTCTTATCCCAATCCATACATACATCAATTGTGTAAAGCACATTTGTACATTCATTGCCCTCATCATTCCCAAAACATCTGCTCTCCACCTAAGCCCCTGGCATCAGCTTCTCATTTTTCCCCTCCCTTCCCGCTCCCCACCTCCCTCATGAACCCTTGATAATTTATAAATTATTATTTTGTCATATCTTGCCCTGTCCACCATTTCCCCTCACCCACTCTTCTGCTGTCCGTCCCCCAGGGAGAAGGTCACATGTAGATCCTTGTAATTGGTTCCCCCTTTCCAACCCACCTACCCTCCCTCCACCCTCCCAGTATCGCCACTCACACCACTGGTCCTGAAGGGATCATCCACCCTGGATTCCATATGTTTCCAGCTCCTATCTGTACCAGTGTACATCTTCTGGTCTAGCCAGATTTGCAAGGTAGAATTGGGATCATGATAATGGGGGAGGAGGAAGCATTTAGGAACTCGAGGAAAGTTGTATGTTTCATCATTGCTACGTTGCCCCCTGACTGGCTCGTCTCCTCCCTGAGACCCTTCTGTAAGGGGATGTCCAGTGGCCTACAAATGAGCTTTGAGTCTCCACTCCGTATTGCCCCCCCCCTCATTTGCTATGATATGATTTTTTGTTATTTGATGCCTGATACCCGTGATACCTTTGACACCTCGTGATCGCACGGGCTGGTGTGCTTCTTCCATGGGGGCTTTGTTGCTTCTGAGCTAGATGGCCGCTTGTTTACCTTCGAGTTTTTAAGACCCCAGACACTATATATTTTGATAGCTGGGCACCATCAGCTTTCTTCACCACATTTGCTTATGCACCCATTTGTCTTCAGCGATCGTGTCAGGGAGGTGAGCACACCATGATATGATTTTTTTGTTCTTTGATGCCTGATAACTGATCCCTTTGGCACCTCGTGATCACACAGGCTGGTGTGCTTCTTCCATGTGGACTTTGTTGCTTCTGAGCTAGATGTCCTTTTGTTTACCTTCAAGCTTTTAAGACCCCAGATGCTATATATGTTGATAGCCGGGCACCATCAGCTTTCTTCACCACATTTACTTATGCACCTGCTTTCTCTTCAGCCGTTGTGTTGGGAAGGCATCACCACAATTTAAGAACAATTTTTTCAATCCTGCACTCATGGCTATTAGCTCCTCTTTTCTCTCTCTTTAGATTAACCTATCTTAGATTTCATATACAGAAAAACTTTAAAAAATGAACAAACAAAAACAAGAATAACAAAGTAAAACAAAAAATTTAATAGGAAATATTAAAAACTAAAGCAAATTACAATGGATTATAAAATCAAATGATGTTCCTACTTTGATGATCTTTACAGTTTAATTTCATTATTCCATACATATACCAATTTTGTGTGTATATCTATATATATATATCCCTTCAACCTTAAAAAATCCCTCCTTTTTATCATAGCAAGGTTTTACCATGGGAATGAAAGAACTGTGATAAATTTGCTGTGCTTAATTGAGCACCCTAAGCTTAGTTGTGAGCATATTGACATAAGGGCATTCACGGATATTTATAGGTTTGTTTTCCAGGTGAGAAATTTGGGATAACGATTTAGGCCTTTTTTTAAAAAACAAACACAAAACTCAACTGCCAGTAAGTTGATGCTGACTCATAGTGACCCTATAGGACAGTTGAACTGCCCCTGTGAGTTTCTGAGACTGTAATTCTTTACGGAAATAGAAAGTCCTGTCTTTCTCCCACATAGCTGCTGGTGATTTTGAACAACTGACCTTGCAGATTGCAGCACAACTTGTATTACTGAATTTAAGTAGATTGGGAGCAGTATGAGATTCTTTCATCCAGTCACTCAACACATCTGTCTAGGGCTTGCTATGTGCTAGTCCTGAGAAGTGGATGAGGACAGACGCCAAGGAAGGAGCACAAAGAACTAGGGCGGAGAGAAGTCACTACAGAGCAAAAGGAATGGTGAGGGGTCCAATGAGGGAGGGAAGCTTCAGAAAGGAGGAGTGGAATGCTCTCTGTTACCTAATGCTGTGTAAGCATTCAGGGGGGTGAGCAAGACCCTCCATTTGATTATTCCACAACTGTTTGTCACTGAACAAGACTGACCAAATCCTTAATCGGCGCTTGTACTCTTGCAGATCAAACAGTTCAGCCAGCACATTCCTTAAAGCACAAGCCAGGAGATAGGAAATTAGGAAGTAGCTAACCTTTCTTGGGGGCAGGAAATACTTTTAGGAGGAAGTGATTAAGTTGAGACTCTGAGAATTTAATCATTTTGCAGGCTGGAAAGTAAGGAATGGGCTTAGAACAATGGTGATCCCCATGTAACCTTTCAAAGACCAAAGCTAGGTGAAATCACAGTTTTTGCACATCAAAGAGACTTTCAGATGGCTTGGCTTATATAGATTATTGACACAGGACCACAAAGTGACTGGAAATTTCTAAAATCTTTGTTATTTGGAAAGAAAATTGTTAGACTTTCATGTAAAATCAATGTTGAAGTTTGATGATAAAAACAAACCATCTGTGATCGCAGAGCCTGAAGTAATACAGACGGGTCTATTTAGAAGTAACTTGCTAGTGAGCTAATTAGCAATTCCAAGATTTCATTTTCCCAAACCAACTTCTTATGATGCCTATGGCCCAGGTGAATAGCAAAGTAGTTAACATTACACTAACAAATTCCACTTGATGACTGAAAAACTAATTTTCTTGAATCCAAAAAATAAAATATAGTAATATTCAACTGTTTATTATTCCTGTTAGTATCATAAATTAAATTCAGATGTTGGCATGGAAACACACACACACACACACACACAGTTTACAGTGAGTACTTTACTTACTACTGTTGATAATGGCAATCTGCCTGAGAAGGAGAAATTTTCAGAAAGGGCAGTGGTATCTTGAATTTTCTCTTAAAATTGGAAGGCGGCAGGAACATTTGAGAAGGGAAACTATTCAATTTACTCCCAGGGAGCAAACTGTGCCGTAGGTGCAGGAATGAAAATTATGAAAGAACACCATCCTTTTCTTGAAACCTCAGTGCACCCTCCTTTCCCTTTTCTCACTCATATTCTTGTAACCGATGGAAAGAACTCTGATAAAAGGAGGGGCCTCCCCTCTCCACCAGCCTCACCGCGCTGGGAACCACCTGAGGGCCATTGGGAGATGGAAGCAGCCATTGTCTCTCTAGCAGCAGCCGGGCAGGGTGGCGTGGGAGAGGAATGTTGTTTGGGTTTGGATAAGTTCACCCAAACAACCGTCCAGCAATGTCTGATTACCCAATCAGCAAAGTCAGCATGGGCTTGCTTGGGCTTGCTTTCTAATCTGTAGTGACCAGTGTCATGTTTTTCACCATATCCAAGAGTCTGTTTGTAGGTACGGCCAGCATCTGGCTCTGCTAGCTCCACAGCATCTTCCTGCAGAAGCAAAGCCTCTTTTCAAACTTTCAGTCCTTTACAGGAACAGAGTAACTAGTAAAACAGGTTGAGCATGGGAATAATTGTACTTGCTTACTAATAGGTTTCTTGTGAAATTGTTCACTACAGATTAGTAAGTAAACACAAGTCAACCCATGCTTACCTTGCTTACTGGGTTCTCTATCCTTGGGACGGAAAGTGGCAAACAGTTTCACATGGGAAACTGACTAATACCTGTCTACAGCTCCCACTTCTTCAACCAAAAGCATTTTTGCCTTTTGATGTATATTGAATGCAAAGTGCTTCTGAAGGTATATATGAAGATAAATCTTAAAAGGTGATAATACATAAAAATAGAGGGAAGCCAACAATTATACAATGAAGATCATGTAGATTAGCACTATGTGATGTACTTAGTGCAAAGTTGTGACCTATGTTGGGAGGTGTTATGGGGTTGGTTTTGACTCCGCAAGCTGCTGTGAACAACAGTAGGAAACATCGCCTAAGTCTGCACCATCCTCAATGTGGTTGCTACATTTGAGCCCATCCTCAAAGTGGTTGCTATGTTTGAACTATGTTTGTTGCCACCTCTGTGTCAATCCATTTTGTTGAGAGTCTTGTTTTTTTGGTGACCCTTTACCAAGCATAACGTCCATCTCTAGAGACTGGTCTTCCTGATAACACATCCGATGTACGTGAGACAAAGTCTCACTGTCTCTGCTTCTAAGGAGCATTCTGGCTGTACTTCTTCCAAGACAGATTTTATTTTTGTTCTTTGGGCCAAAACCCAAAACCACTACTATCAAGTTGGCTCTGACTCATCGAGATTCTAATAGGGTCTGAGTTAGTTAATTGTGCCAGCCTGGCCGATAATCACATGTGGTGCTGGTTGAAAGGTGGAGGGATAAATGGGTGGTGAAGCCTCGCCTTTCTAGTTCTCGGGTCTCTTGTTTTGTGATGGTTGTATCGGGTGCAGCTCCCTGCTTCAGCTTGCAAGATGGATTTCCTACAAGACATCCCCAAGGAGAAGCCGCATGGATCTATCCCGATGCACCCCTGGGTGCTGGAGCAGCCGTGTGGAGACCCCTGCCAGTGTTGAGATGCTTACACGTTCACTGACTCAGCTTTCCTCCTGCAGTCGGCATTACTGCCTCTGTTTTGTGAGGTGAGGACTTTGTGGACTGGTGTTGGGTTAATGGGTTAATGTTGGACTTGTGGGCTTGGGCAGCATTGGGTTGGGATGTTTTCGTGATGCACCTTTTCTTTACATAAAACTCTCTCTTATACGTGAGTCGCCGTGGATTTGTTTCTCCAAAGTACCCAGACTAATACAGGGTCTCTGAGATTATAAATCTTTAAGGTAGCAGACAATCTTCTCTCCCTGCAGAGAGCAGCTGGTGGATTTGAACTGAGTATGAAATGAGTTCAATAATTCTTCACCAACTCCATAATTCAAATTTTCTCCAATCTTCCTTATTGATTGTCCAGTTTTCAAATGCGCATGAAGTGACTGAAAATACCATGACTTGGGGTAAGTGCACCTTAGTCCTCAAAGTGACAGCTTTGCCCGTTAACATTTTAAAGTGGTCTTTTGCTGCAGATTTGCCCAGTGCAACAAGTTTTTTGCTTCCTTGACTGCTTCTTTCATGAGCATTGATTGATCTTTGATTCAGGTAAATGAAATCCTTGACCTATGGAAGATGCTTACTAAATAATTTTGTGTACCTATTTATAATTAGAGCAGCATTGTATCTACTGACATTATTAAAAACCCAACATACTGCCTAGAATTGATCCTGCCTTATAGAGAACCTCTAGGACAGTAGAACCAGCCCATAGGGGTTCTAAGGCTGTAAATCTTTATGGAAGCAGACTGTCACATCTACTGGGACTGGCAGGTGGATAGCTGACCTTTAGGTTAGCAACTGAGCGCTTTAACCATGATACCACCAGAGCCCTCCGGTAGATTATGGGAGGTGCAATTAAAGGGAATTCCTATAAATCTATTGTCATGTTCTTCTCACTAGGTTGTGGTACCATTTTCACATTTTTGTAAAATATTTGGTCTTTGAAATGTGCCGAAGTCGCCTCAGTTAAGTGAATACCTTACTAGAAGCGAGTCTTTTCAATGCACGGAGCTTTTACTGGCATGTTTCTTTGGTACAGTTTTGCCGAAATCTTCCATCTGGACTTGATGAGAGAAACCCAGGCATATTTTGGCTGTTTGCTGGTTTGCTTGATGCGTCTAATTATAATTTTAAGCTTTGCTAATATGTTTCTTGGAAATGCATTTAAGTTGTCTTTGGCTGAAATCAGGGAGAATTGTTTCCCACGCTTCATAAGAATCCAATAGAAAATATAATTAAAACAAAAAGTTAACACTTTATTGTATTTGTTTCACTCTTCTGAGAAATAGACACCAAGATGGGATTAGTCATGCAAGAGGTTTATTTGGGTGAAAATAAGAAGAGGAGACCTGGAGAGTCAATGACCATGACTTAGGTCTGACCCCTGAGGAGCAGAGACGTGCTGTGCTCAGTTATTGCTGGGAGTAGCTCGTGGAAAGTACGGCCTCAGCTAGAAGATAGTGGTGGGTACAGAGCACAGCATCTGGACCCTTTGTTTCTTTAGACTCTCATGCAAGACGATATGAGAGACCCATTTCCATGACCACCACACAGGTTCACTTCCAGAGCCCATTATTAAAAGAAATCCTTGTGGTGTAATTATTAATGGTTAAGCATTTGGCTACCCGCTGGAAGGTTGGCAATTCAAGCTCTGTGTTAGAAAGACCTGCTGCTCTGTTTTCAAGATCACTTCCTAGGAAACCCCTGTGGGGCAGTTCTGCCACATGGAGTTCATATGAGTCAAAAATGAGCTTGACAGCACCCAACCTGGTAGTGTGCTAGTTTCGACATTGGCCTGTTAACCTACAAGGTCAGCAGTTTGCAACTACCAGAAGCTCCTCTGGAGAAAAGCAAGATTTTCTGCTCTTGAAAGGTGAGGTTTTTACAATCTTGAAAACCCACAGGGGCATTTTTAATTTGTCTTACAAGTCAGGGTCAACTCCATGGCAGAGAGGTTTATAAAATAATAACCTATATCACAAAGTCCTGTATGGCTTGGAATTGGCCAGATGGTAGTAGGTTTTATTGGTTTTATATCTAGGATGGAAATGCACATTGTCAGCAGTGGGGTATGTACAGAACTTTTACCAATACAGGTATTGGAACATATACATGAAGAGATACTTGTGAGCATTAGCCATGAGAGAGCTGTACCTCAAAATAATAAGATATCCCTTCACCCGTGAAATAATAGTGATGATTGAAAAGGAAAACAAAAACCCAGAAAACAACAAATCCTGACAACCGGAAATATTGTAATCTTCATGAACCGTTATTGAGATTGTACCCTGGTACATCTGTGGAAATGGAATGGCACTTCCTTAAAATGTTAGAAATAGAGATGGGATATAACCCACCGATTCCAAAACTACATATATATCCTAGAGAAAGAAGAGTGTCATAACATGAGCAGCTCTACGCTCACCCAGGTTCATCATACCATTCACAATTGCAGGAAGATGAAAGCAGTCCACTTCCCCATTAACAGATGAATACATCTACGTGAGTTAAAACAGAATGCTCCGCATGTTAAAAGATTACAATAGAACTGAATCATCTCACAAAATGGATGGACCAAGAGGATATTAGGCTGCATGAGAGAAGTACTGCTCTATATCAGTGGTTCGCAACCTTCCTAATGCCACGACCCTTTAATTCAGTTCCTTATGTTGTGGTGACGGCGCCCCCAACCATAAAATTATTTTCGTTGCTACTTAATAATTGTCATTTTGCTACTGTTATGAATCGGGCAACCCCTGTGAAAGGGTCGTTCAACCCTCAAAGGGTCACGACCCACACGTTGAGAACCGCTGCTCTGTATCCTACTTCTGTGAGTTAACACTGGGGTCTTAAAAACTGAGAAGCATTGTAAGAGGCAATTACTGGCCTCTTCCTGTCTGGAGCAAAGAAAATTAGGAAAAATCAAAGACTAAAGGGAATAAGTAATACCAAAGACTAATGGACCATACAAACCACGGCCTCCACCAGAAGAACTAGATGGGGCCCGATTACCATGTTCAAACACTCTTGATCAGGACTGCATTAGAAGTTCCAGGACAAAGTAACAGCTCTTCAATGAAACATCCCAATTGATATTTCAGTGAGCCTTGTTTTGTTGTTGGTTTGTTTGCTTGTTTTGGCAATGCTTTCAGTGCGGCTTGTGCTTCTTCCTTCAAGGCACTAGGCTTTGATCACACGCTACCTCTTGAAATGGCCAACTGTCGGGCAATTGTTTTTAGTACAGTGACTGTGTATGTCTTCATTTTCCTCATGATGCTTTCTGTGATTCAATATCTTGTTCACAGAATCCTTTACTACTGCAACCCAAGGCTTGTAATTTTTCTTCAGTTCTTCCTCCTGCCCCCTCCCCCCCCCCACCAGTTCTTTTAATTTGAGAAATGCTGAACGTGCTCTTCCTGTTTGGTTTTCTAATTCCAGGTCTTTACATTCCCCATTGTACTTTACTTTGTCTTTCTGATCTTCCCTTTGAAAGCTTTGGTTCAGCTTTTTTATGCCATCATTTCTTCAATTGACTTTAACTTCATTTAAAAGTAAGTTTCAGAGTCTCTTCTGACACCCACTTTGGCCTTTTCTTTCTATGCTGTCTTTTCTTCTTTATTTTGCTTCAGAAGCTACTGCTTTATTTTTTTTAATTATTTTTAAAAAATAATTTTATTGGGGGTTCACACAACTCTTATCACAATCCATACAAAAATCAATTGTATAAAGCACATTCGTACATTCATTACCCTCATCATTCTCAGAACATTTGCTCTCCACCTAAGCCCCTGGCATCAGCTCATTTTCCCCCTCCCTCCCCGATCCCTCCTCCCTCATGAGCTCTTGATAATTTATAAATTATTATTTTGTCCTATCTTACACTGTCCAATGTCTCTCTTCAACCACTTTTCTGTTGTCCGTCCCCCAGGGAGGAGGTTATATGTAGATCCTTGTAATCGATTCCCCCTTTCTACCCCACCTTTCCTCCACTCTCCCGGTATTGCCACTCTCACCACTGGTCCTGAAGGGATCATCTGTCCTGGATTCCCTGTGTTTGGAAAGTTCCTATCTGTACCAGTGTACATCCTCTGGTCTCGCCAGATTTGTAAGGTAGAATTGGGATCATGATAGTGGGTGAGGGGGAAGCATTTAGGAACTAGAGGAAAGTTGTATGTTTCATCATTGCTACCCTGCTGTGCTGTCTTTTCAATCACCTTTTGCTTCCTTCAAAGATGATGCTCATGATGCTATTCTACAACACATCTGCTCTTTGGCCATTAGTGTTCAATGAGCCAAATCTGTTCTAGAGATGTTCTCTAAATTCGAGGGAGATGTATCCAAGATTGTATTTTGGCTGTGGTGTGCTTGCTTTAATTTTATTTAGCTGTGACCTGAACTTGCCTTATGAGTAGCTGATGATCCGTTTCCATACTCTGCCCCTGCCCTCCTTTTATTGATGCTGTTGAGCTTCCCACAGATCTCTTCCCACAGATGTGGCACATTTGTTTTCTGTGGAGTCTATTTGGTGAGGCCCTGTGTATAGTCACCATTTATATTATTGAAAACCGCATTTGCTGTTTTGTCATTGACGAAGTCATTGGTCTTAAAAATTCTGTCATGAGGCCCCAGCTTCCTTTCCCTCACCAGGACTGTATTTTCCTGCTGATCTTTCCACTTTGTTTCCATCTTCTGCATTACAATCAGAAGTAATCAAGGCATCTTGATTGCATGTTTAATCAATTTCATTTGGTGGAATTCTTCAAATTTTTTCATCATTGGCTTAGTGGTTGGTGCATAAATTTGAATAATAGTTGTACTAGTGGTCTTCTTTATAAGGGTACAGATATTATCCTTTCCTTGATACTTTAGACTAGGTCTTGGAATTTAGAGACTAGCAAACCTACCCTCACATGACCAGTTAATTATGACACAAGATTGCAAGATTAATAAGAAAAGTACACAGTGTATTTCTTTTTTTTAAAAGGCATATGTCCTCTTTTTGTCAACTAGAAAGTTCATGGAATTTCCCTAGGGACATAGTCTGATTGGCACAGACATTATGTAAAAAACAAAATGTTCAACAGAAAATGAGTATTAACTAGATACCAGGGAGATTTGATCCTAGCTAGATCAAATGTTTAACTTGGAAAATACTTCGAGTCATTATTATGTACACTTGTTTTATTCATAATTTGTAAATGTTCTGGGATACCAAAAGTATTTCTAATGTCGAATTTAACACACACACAAAAAATTTAACCTCTTCTTAAAACATCCACTGATCCATCCATTCAAAAGCAGTATCAAATGCCAAAAGCAACATAAAACAAACATTCACACAGCTGCACAGTTTTCATAAAGGTCTATTTCATTATTGGTGGAGAGCACATTTAACAGTTAAATACATTTAAATTATGTATAGGTGACTGCATGCCCGTAGCATTGGTAACTAGATAACCAATTGAACTAGAAACCAGCTAACAAGTAACTGTCTAAATGTTTGAAATACAGCTTTTAAATCATCTTTTGTTTTTTGATCACCTTTGGGTGGGGCGATGTGGGGTTGGGTGGTGGGTCACAATGGAACTATATTAAGGCCAAGTCTTCTGATACCCATTCCCAGAGGTCTCTTCCGCTGGATTAAGCCTCCAACTCCAGGGCGAGCCCAAGTTTGTGGCCTCCAGCATTAATGCCCTTCCTGTCCACCAGAGCAGACAGTGTAAGCTTCACACCAGGCCTCAGAGTGTGAGTACAGCCACTCCAATTAAACGAGAGCTGTTGACTTTTGCAGAAATGGAAGCTGTGGGATCCAACTGATATTTAGCAGCAATGCCAAAACAAGTACTGTTAGTACCTGATGTCTAAGCCAAGTTGACTGACGTGTCAAGATCTTCACAGACTTTTTGATAAATTGATCCTCCAAATTCTGTCCCATTGACATTAGTGTGCAGCTGGAAGTCCCCAGTCCTGTAGCCCACTGCAAAGTTATTCCTTGTCAGCTTTGACTTGGCACTGTCAAAGGTCATCTGATAACCAGCAAGCCAGCCCTCATAGCCAAAGACAGCTGAACCGTGGATTGCAGGTGCAGCAAAATCAAAGTCAACATTACAGCCAAGGGTTATACACTCCCTCTTGTAGGAAGACTTGATTTTACCACTTTTCTTTCCTGTGTTTGGTGAGAAGGTAGTATCAAATGTCAACTTTAAACCTTGGCAAATCTGGTCTTCAGTTGCAATGTCTGTCCCCAGAGTGTTCCATTTTTCTGTGAAAGTCAGACCAGCCTCACACCATTTATATTTGGTCTCCAAGTTCCAGTCACTTTACCGGTGCCTGTGCTAGATGAACCAGATGTTGAGAATTCCACACCACTGCAAGACTTTGTTTTCACATCCAGTTTCACCAACCCAAAACCAAATCCTTTGTTGAAAATATCTCTGGCAGCTTTGCCCAGGTCGGCATATGATGGAGGAATGCACATTGGCCGCGTGTAGGACGCCACGGCGAGACAGGAGGGAGTGTTCTGGTGATCCCCCGAGGGCAGCTCAGGCGGCTGGACTCGCGCAAAGCCGGGCTGCAGGGCGAAGTGAAGGAGACACCGCCCGCTCGCCGCAGCCCCTCACAGTGCCTTTCTTAACGAAAGAAGTGTATGTAACAAGCACACTGCAGAAGGGAGTCTAACTCGCATTACAGAAATAACTGCGGAGTAGACATTTGAAAGTTGTGCCTAAGGCTACGTTCTCCACGACAGTAAAACCAGCGAGTTGTATATATGCCAGTTTAGATCTTGGGCATTCTTTACATCCAGCCTGGAATGCCTACCTTCTTCCTTTATGCCACATCAAATTCTACCATATTTCAAAACCTAGTTTGGACCCTGAAGGGCCCGTTAAAAGGAGTAAAGTTTTCCTTTCTGAAAGTGCATATATCTGTACATAAAAGCCCTCTTGGATCTATGATTTCCAAAACATGACCAAACCAAATCACTGCCATCAAATGGATTCCACCTCATGGTGACCTTTCAGACAGCTTCTGAGAGTGTAAACCTTTACAGGAGCAGAGAGCCTCCTCCTCCTCCCCTAGAGCAGTGGGAGGATTTGAACCACTGACTTTGTGGTTAGTAGTACAATGCCTAACCCACGGCACCACCAGAGTTCCTTAAGCTCACCCAAAACCAAGTCAGCAACAACAAAAGGCACAACTGCCATCGGGTCAGTTCCAATGTGTCGCAACTCTAAGCGAAGGGTTTCTGAGACTAAATCCTGACAGGAGCACAGAGACCTCTCTCCTGGATGACTGGAGGGCCGACACCTCTGAAGGTTCGGTTTGTAGCCCAGTGCTTCTCCCACAGGGCAGCAGTGAGTCTTACTGTGATGTGCAAATTAATTTTGGCTGGAAGAAATTAAAAAATGGTCGTAGCAGCACATTGACAAGGAAGTGCCAGAAATGGAAGCCAATTCAGAAGAGGACATGCATTATGTCACATGGATCTTGGCATAATGCCTGCAACCTGACAATGACTGTCGGACGGTGTGATATAGGGTAGTCATTTCTGCTGTACATAGTGTCTTTGTTAGTCAAAACTAACTAGAAGGCATCTAAGTGTAACAGCAGCAACTACTTTTCCAGACTTAAGGTGTTTTATAAAACTTTTATTTCATGAAGAGAATCTGAGAAAAATCTAGAAAAGTCAAAATCATAAAACGATCAGACTTCCTGGTCTGGTAGAGACTGGTGGAACGGCTGGACGCTGTGTTCCTCAGACACTGCACACTTGGAGTGGAAGCTGCTCCCTGAGCCAAATCAAAGACAAGTCTATAAAATGACAGCGCTACTCCCAAGGAATGTGCTTTTCAGGACGATCAGCTCGATTAGAGCAAAAGGTCATTGTTTGCCCAAAAAACAATTGTGGAAGGTGGGAAGTGGGTCAGGAAAGAGGTAAATGGGAACAGAGACCCCGGAGGGGAGATAAGAAGAGTGCTGTGACCGAGAGGGGATCGCAGCTAAGGTCACAAAACAAAAGGTTCCAGCCTGTGTCAATCCATTTCGTCGCGAGGTGTCCTCTTTTGCTGCGGACCCCTACCAAACATCATGTCCTCCCTAGGAGCCCATTCCTCATGGTAATGCCCAAGTCAGATGAAGTTTTGCCATCCTTCCTTTGAAGAGCTCTTGGCCTCAGAAAAACTCTGTTTTGGTTTACTGGTATAAGGAGCAGCATGCTGAGTAGCAGTATTTCTCTCTTTTTTTTTTTACAAATCATTTTATTGAGGGGTAGCAGTATTTCTTGATGCTGCCACCCCCTCAGTCCAACCTGTCACCTGGATATATTCTGGATTTCGGTCTAGTGACTAACAAAGTCACTAAGTTATGACCTGCTAACCACTTGGCACTTTTTTCATATTTTTGAAATGAACTTATATGTCACTAAAGGCTCCCAAGTCCATTTCAGTTTTACTTTACCCGCATTTTTGGCCACTCAAATCAATATTTTTTTGCTAATGGTGTTTATAGTTGTGGTTTAAATGTAGGTCTTTGATCCATCTTGAGTTCATTTTTGTACATGGTGTGAGGCATAGGACCTGTTTCATTCCTTTGCAGGTGAAGATCCAGCACCATTTATTGAAAAGGCTATCTCCTCTCCATGTGTGTTTCAGTCCTTTATCAAAAATTAGGTGTCTGTAGGTACTTGGTTGTATTTCTGAGTTCTCAATTCTAATCCATTGTTCTTCATATTTAGCATTGGACCAGGTCTAACCTGTTTTGATGTTTGATTACCTTGACTATATAATAGGTCTTAAATTCTGGGAGTGGAAGGCCTCCTACTTTGTTTTTATTTTGTATTAGTGTTTAATTTATTCTGGGTTTCTTTCCTCTCCATATAAAGTTGGTGATTCGTTTTCCATGTCTTTGAAGAATTGTGGTGTGATTTAAATCAGAATTTTGTTGAAGTTGTTAAGTGTGTTTGGTAATATTGACATTTTCATGATGTTTAGTCTATCTGTGCAGGAGCATGGTATCTTGTGTGTTTCTTTTGGTTTTTTGTAGAATGTTTTGTAGTTTTCCTTGTATGAATCTTTTGCTTCTCTGGTAAGATTTATTCCTAAATATTTTATTTTTTGTGTAGTTATTGTGAATGGCATTATTCTTTTAATATCATTTTTGGCATCCTCTTTAATATACAAGAATCCAACTGATTTCTGTATGTTGATCTTAGAGTCTATTGTTCTGCCAAATTTTCAGTTAGTTCCAGCAGTTGTTCAATCGAATTTTGGGGGATTTCTATATATAGGACTATATCAGTTGCAAATAAAAAGAGTTTTGTTTTTTCCGTTCCTGTGTGGATGCCTTTAATATCTTTTTGATGTCTTATAGCACAAGCCAAGACTTCTCTCCATTAAATGAGATGCTGGTCATTGGTTTTGAACATTTGGACTTTATTATGTTGAGGAATTTCCTTTCTATTTATATTTTATTGAGTGTTTTTATCCAGAATGGATGTTGAATTTTATCAAGTGCATTTTCTGCACCAATTTATATAGTCATATGAATATTCTCCTTTATTTTGTATATATGATGAATTACATTGATTTTTTTCAAATATTAAACCATCCTTGCATATTTGGTATGACTCCTGCTTGATCATTATGCATTTTTTGGATGCTTTGTTGAATTCTATGGGCTAGGATTTTATTGAAAATCATGGTGTCTATATTCATTAGCGATAATGGCCTATACTTTTCAATTCTGGCAATGTGTCTATGTATCAAAGTTATAGCTGTTTCATAAAATGAGTTTTGTAGTATATTGTCTATATTGTGAAATAGTTCAAGTAGAATTGGTACGAATACTTCTCTTAATGTTTGCTAGAATTTCTCCATTGAAGCTGTCTGCTCAAGTACTTTCGGATGTTAGAAGCTTTTTTATGACTCGATCTATTTATTCTTTTTTCAAAATTTTTACATTTTTATTGGCAGTTAGTCCACAAATCATACGATGCAATAGTTCCATCGCTCAATCATATAAAGAAGAACTGCATAATAATTACCACAATCAATTTTAGAATATTTTCCCTCCATAGTTAAATTGGCTTTAAAATTAGTTGTGCAATTACAATTGATCTATTTCTTCTTGTGGGTTAGGTTTGTTGAGATTTTCTAGATCAGTCCATGGTAATTCAGGTAAATAATGCATTTCTAGTTATTTATCCATTTCTTTTAGTTTTCCAGATTTTTTGGAAAATCCTACTATGGTATGATTATTTTTTCATATTTAGTTCTGTTATAATGTCACTCATTTAATCTCTTTTTCATGGAATTTGATTTTTCTCATTCTTTTGTTAGACTTGTCAGTAGCTAATCAATTTTGTTAATCTTTTCAAATAACCTATTTTTTTGTTTTGTGATTTTTTCCTGTAGTTTGCATTTTTGAACCTTGGCTTTTGAAATGACCTTTAGGATTTCAACCAGATAGAATAATTTTCCTTGATTGTACCTGGACAGTTTGAGTTCTGATTTACACTTCTTTTAAATGACTCTCCCATATTCAATCTCATTCCAAATTAAATAATTTATGAAAACAGTGAACATGGTAGCTTGCAAAATGATGGAAGAAATGACGTGGGGCCACATCAGACAGCTCTGAAAGCTACCCAAGGGGAGAGAGAATCCAACTCCACACCATACAATTCTGATTTCTAGGAAGTAGAGCTCAGACTCTCCTACCATTATTACACAAGTCTTACCTAAGCCATTGTGCTCGTGCCTCTCAGCTCCTGTACTGGACTTGATAATCTGTTGAAATGGCCACACAGAACTCAAAGACAATGATCATAATTTTGAGAATTTATTAGGGAAGTTAACAGATTACAAGTGAAGATCCAGAAACATTAAGAATACAGTTCTGTGAGACATGATGCCCCTCACTGACCCATAGCCCTATAGGGTACAACACCAGAGACACAGTATGGGAATTGCGCCTGATCTGATCCTACCACACCAAGGCAAAACATTACGGGGGTGCGACAGAACAGCAAGGGAATGGAGCAGCAAGGTCCCCAGGGAATGCTGAAGGTGGACTTTGGGGCCAGGGCATGGTGCCCCAACAGACTGGACTGGAAAACACTCCTTAAGGTCAACAAATAATCCTTTAACTAACTACAAGCTTTTCTTTCTTGTTGTGTTTTGTTTTTTGTCATTGGTTTGTTGTTGTTTTGTTGTATATTGTTGCTTGCTTTTGCTCTGTCTTGTTTTTGTGCATGTTATTATCTCCACAAGTCTGACTAAATAAGATAGAGTGGATGAACAATCTGGAGGAGAAAACAACAGGACCGACAGTTCCAGGGGGATATGGGAGGGGGGAGGGTGGGGGGAAAGGTAGTGGTGTTAACAAACCCAGGGACAAGGGAACAACAAGTGATCCAAAT